>NW_027094945.1:0-42385 GCF_029207755.1 Chamaea fasciata | reverse complement strand
GTGCCCGGCAGAGGGAGTTGGGCACAAACGATGTCCTGTTTAGAGCGATAAGTAAAGTCAGCTGCCCACGTGCCTGATGTCAGTTTGTAGGAGGCCTTTGGCCCTCCATGGGAAGCCAGGCTTCCTGCTTGTGGCAGCTTGCATCTGGAAGAAATGCTGTTCCGTTCGGGATTGTCGGAGTCCAGAGCTGGGTACCCGGCTGAGGGAGTTGGACACAAAGGTTGGGCTGTTTCCAGGGGTAAGTAAAGTCAGCTGCCCAGGTGTTTGATGTCAGTTTGTAGGAGGCCTTTGGCCCTCCATGGGAAGCCAGGTTTCCTGCTTGTGGCAGCTTGCATCTGGAAGAAATCCTGTTCCGTTTGGGATTGTAGGTGGCCGGAGCTGGGTGCCCGGATGAGGGAGTTGGACACAAAGGATGGGCTGTTTCCAGGGGTAAGTAAAGTCAGCTGCCCAGGTGCCTGATGTCAGTTTGCAGGTGGCTATTGGTCCTCCATGGAAAGCCAGGCTTCCAGCTTGTGGCAGCTTGCATCGGGAAGTAATCCTGATCTGTTCGGGATTGCAGGTGGCCGAGGCCTGGTGCCCGGCAGAGGGAGTTGGGCACAAAGGATGGCCTGTATCCAGGGGTAAGTAAAGTCAGCTGCCCAGGTGCCTGATGTCAGTTTGTAGGAGGCCTTTGGTCCTCCATGGGAAACCAGTCTTTCAGCTTGTGGCAGCTTGCATCTGGAAGAAATCCTGTTCCGTTCGGGATTGTAGGTGGCCGAGGCCAGATGCCCGGCAGAGGGAGTTGGGCACAAATGATGGGCTGTTTCCAGGGGTAAGTAAAGTTAGCTGCCCAGGTGCCTGATGTCAGTTTGTAGGCGGCATTTGGCCCTCCAAGTGAAGCCACGTTTCCAGCTTGTGGCAGCTTGCATCTGGAAGAACTCCGGTTCCGTTCGGGATTGTAGGTGGCCGAGGCCAAATGCCCGGCAGGGGGAGTTGGGCACAAAGGATGGCCTGTTTCCAGGGATAAGTCAGCTGCCCAGGTGCCTGATGTCAGTTTGTAGGAGGCCTTTGGCCCTCCAAGTGAAGCCAGGCTTCCTGCTTGTGGCAGCTTGCATCTGGAAGAAATCCTGTTCCGTTCGGGATTGTAGGTGGCCAAGGCCTGGTGCCCGGCAGAGGGAGTTGGGCACAAAGGATGGCCTGTTTCCACGGGTAAGTAAAGTCAGTTGCCCACGTGCCTGATGTCAGTTTGTAGGAGGCCTTTGGCCCTCCATGGGAAGCCAGGCTTCCTGCTTGTGGCAGCTTGCATCTGGAAGAAATCCTGTTCCGTTCGGGATTGTAGGAGTCCAGAGCTGGGTGCCCGGCTGAGGGAGTTGGACACAAAGGATGGCCTGTTTCCAGGGGTAAGTAAAGTCAGCTGCCCAGGTGCCTGATGTCAGTTTGTAGGAGGCCTTTGGCCCTCCATGGGAAGCCAGGTTTCCTGCTTGTGGCAGCTTGCATCTGGAAGAAATCCTGTTCCGTTCGGGATTGTAGGTGGCCAAGGCCTGGTGCCCGGCAGTGGGAGTTGGGCACAAATGATGGCCTGTTTCCTGGGGTAAGTAAAGTCAGCTGCTCAGGTGCCTGATGTTAGTTTGTAGGAGGCCTTTGGCCCTCCATGGGAAGCCAGGCTTCCAGTTTGTGGCAGCTTGCATCTGGAACAAATCCTGTTCCGTTCTGGATTGTAGGTGGCCGAGGCCAGTTGCCGGGCTGAGGGAGTTGGGCACAAAGGATGGCCTGTTTCCTGGGGTAAGTAAAGTCAGCTGCCCAGGTGCCTGATGTCAGTTTCTAGGAGGCCTTTGGCCCTCCATGGGAAGCCAGGCTTCCTGCTTGTGGCAGCTTGCATCTGGAAGAAATCCTGTTGTGTTCGGGATTGTAGGAGTCCGGAGGTGGGTGCCCGGCTGAGGGAGTTGGACACAAAGGATGGCCTGTTTCCAGGGGTAAGTAAAGTCAGCTGCCCAGGTGCCTGATGTCAGTTTGTAGGAGGCCTTTGGTCCTCCACGGGAAACCAGTCTTCCAGCTTGTGGCAGCTTGCATCTGGAAGAAATCCTGTTCCGTTCGGGATTGTAGGTGGCCGAGGCCAGGTGCCCCCAGCAGAGGGAGTTGGGCACAAAGGATGGCCTGTTTCCAGGGGTAAGTAAAGTCAGCTGCCCACGTGCCTGATGTCAGTTTGTAAGAGGCCTTTGGCCCTCCAAGTGAAGCCACGTTTCCAGCTTGTGGCAGCTTGCATCTGGAAGAACTCCGGTTCCGTTCGAAATTGTAGGTGGCCGAGGCCAGGTGCCCGGCAGAGGGAGTTGGGCACAAAGGATGTCCTTTTTCCAGGGATAAGTAAAGTCAGCTGCCCAGGTGCCTGATGTCAGTTTGTAGGAGGCCTTTGGCCCTCCAAGGGAAGCTCGTCTTCCTGTTTAAGGCAGCTTGCATCTGGAAGAAATCCTGTTCCGTTCGGGATTGTAGGTGGCCGGAGCTGGGTGCCCAGCTGAGGGAGTTGGGCACAAAGGATGGCCTGATTCCAGGGGTAAGTAAAGTCAGCTGCCCAGGTGCCTGATGTCAGTTTTTAGGAGGCCTTTGGCCCTCCATGGGAAGCCAGGCTTCCTGCTTGTGGCAGCTTGCATCTGGAAGACATCCTGTTCAGTTCGGGATTGTAGGTGGCCGGAGCTCGGTGCCCGGATGAGGGTGTTGGACACAAAGGATGGGCTGTTTCCAGGGGTAAGTAAAGTCAGCTGCCCAGGTGCCTGATGTCAGTTTGCCGGTGGCTATTGTTCCTACATGGAAAGCCAGGCTTCCAGCTTGTGGCAGCTTGCATCTGGAAGAACTCCGGTTCCGTTCGGGATTGTAGGTGGCCGAGGCCAGGTGCCCGGCAGAGGGAGTTGGGCACAAACGATGTCCTGTTTAGAGGGATAAGTAAAGTCAGCTGCCCACGTGCCTGATGTCAGTTTGTAGAAGGCCTTTGGCCCTCCATGGGAAGCCAGGCTTCCTGCTTGTGGCAGCTTGCATCTGGAAGAAATCCTGTTCCGTTCGGGATTGTAGGTGGCCGGAGCTGGGTGCCCGGATGAGGGAGTTGGGCACAAAGGATGGCCTGTTTCCAGGGGTAAGTAAAGTCAGCTTCCCAGGTGCCTGATGTCAGTTTGTAGGAGGCATTTGGCCCTCCAAGGGAAGCTTGTTTTCCACTTTGTGGCAGCTTGCATCGGGAAGTAGTCCTGATCTGTTCGGGATTGCAGGTGGCCGAGGCCTGGTGCCCGGCAGAGGGAGTTGGGCACAAAGGATGGCCTGTATCCGGGGGTAAGTAAAGTCAGCTGCCCAGGTGCCTGATGTCAGTTTGTAGGAGGCCTTTGGTCCTCCATGGGAAACCAGTCTTTCAGCTTGTGGCAGCTTGCATCTGGAAGAAATCCTGTTCCGTTCGGGATTGTAGGTGGCCGAGGCCAGGTGCCCGGCAGAGGGAGTTGGGCACAAGGGATGGGCTGTTTCCAGGGGTAAGTAAAGTCAGCTGCCCAGGTGCCTGATGTCAGTTTGTAGGCGGCCTTTGGCCCTCCAAGTGAAGCCACGTTTCCTGCTTGTGGCAGCTTGCATCTGGAAGAACTCCGGTTCCGTTCGGGATTGTAGGTGGCCGAGGTCAGGTGCCCGGCAGAGGGATTTGGGCACAAATGATGGCCTGTTTCATGAGGAAAGTAAAGTCAGCTGCCCAGGTGCATGATGTCAGTTTGTAGGAGGCCTTTGGTCCTCCAAGTGAAGCCACGTTTCCAGCTTGTGGCAGCTTGCATCTGGAAGAACTCCTGTTCCGTTCGGGATTGTAGGTGGCCAAGGCCTGGTGCCCGGCAGAGGAAGTTGGGCACAAAGGATGGACTGTTTCCAGGGGTAAGTAAAGTCAGCTGCCCAGGTTCCTGATGTCAGTTTGTAGGAGGACATTTGCCCTCCAAGGGAAGCTAGTCTTCCAGTTTGTGGCAGCTTGCATCTGTAAGAAATCCTGTTCCGTTCGGGATTGTAGGTGGCCGAGGCCAGGTGCCCGGCAGAGGGAGTTTTGCACAAAGGATGTCCTGTTTCCAGGGGTAAGTAAAGTCAGCTGCCCAGGTGCCTGATGTCAGTTTGTAGGAGGCCTTTGGCCCTCCATGGGAAGCCAGGTTTCCTGCTTGTGGCAGCTTGCATCTGGAAGAAATCCTGTTTTGTTCGGGATTGTAGGAGTCCGGAGCTGGGTGCCCAGCTGAGGGAGTTGGGCACAAAGGATGGCCTGATTCCAGGGGTAAGTAAAGTCAGCTGCACAGGTGCCTGATGTCAGTTTGTAGGAGGCCTTAGGCCCTCCACGGGAAGCTAGTCTTCCAGCTTCTGGCAGCTTGCATCTGAAAGAAATGCTGTTCCGTTCGGGATTGTAGGTGGCCGAGGCCAGGTGCCCGGCAGAGGGAGTTGGGCACAAACGATGTCCTGTTTAGAGCGATAAGTAAAGTCAGCTGCCCACGTGCCTGATGTCAGTTTGTAGGAGGCCTTTGGCCCTCCATGGGAAGCCAGGCTTCCTGCTTGTGGCAGCTTGCATCTGGAAGAAATCCTGTTCCGTTCGGGATTGTAGGAGTCCAGAGCTGGGTGCCCGGCTGAGGGAGTTGGACACAAAGGATGGCCTGTTTCCAGGGGTAAGTAAAGTCAGCTGCCCAGGTGCCTGATGTCAGTTTGTAGGAGGCCTTTGGCCCTCCATGGGAAGCCAGGTTTCCTGCTTGTGGCAGCTTGCATCTGGAAGAAATCCTGTTCCGTTCGGGATTGTAGGTGGCCAAGGCCTGGTGCCCGGCAGTGGGAGTTGGGCACAAATGATGGCCTGTTTTCTGGGGTAAGTAAAGTCAGCTGCTCAGGTGCCTGATGTTAGTTTGTAGGAGGCCTTTGGCCCTCCATGGGAAGCCAGGCTTCCAGTTTGTGGCAGCTTGCATCTGGAGCAAATCCTGTTCCGTTCTGGATTGTAGGTGGCCGAGGCCAGTTGCCGGGCTGAGGGAGTTGGGCACAAAGGATGGCCTGTTTCCTGGGGTAAGTAAAGTCAGCTGCCCAGGTGCCTGATGTCAGTTTCTAGGAGGCCTTTGGCCCTCCATGGGAAGCCAGGCTTCCTGCTTGTGGCAGCTTGCATCTGGAAGAAATCCTGTTTTGTTCGGGATTGTAGGAGTCCGGAGGTGGGTGCCCGGCTGAGGGAGTTGGACACAAAGGATGGCCTGTTTCCAGGGGTAAGTAAAGTCAGCTGCCCAGGTGCCTGATGTCAGTTTGTAGGAGGCCTTTGGCCCTGCATAGGAAGCCAGGCTTCCTGCTTGTGACAGCTTGCATCTGGAAGAAATCCTGTTCCGTTCGGGATTGTAGGTGGCCGGAGCTGGGTGCCCGGATGAGGGAATTGGTCACAAAGGATGGGCTGTTTCCAGGGGTAAGTAAAGTCAGCTGCCCAGGTGCCTGATGTCAGTTTGCAGGTGGCTATTGTTCCTCCATGGAAAGCCAGGCTTCCAGCTTGTGGCAGCTTGCATCGGGAAGTAATCCTGATCTGTTCGGTATTGCAGGTGGCCGAGGCCTGGTGCCCGGCAGAGGGAGTTGGGCACAAAGGATGGCCTGTATCCAGGGGTAAGTAAAGTCAGCTGCCCAGGTGCCTGATGTCAGTTTGTAGGAGGCCTTTGGTCCTCCATGGGAAACCAGTCTTTCAGCTTGTGGCAGCTTGCATCTGGAAGAAATCCTGTTCCGTTCGAGATTGTAGGTGGCAGAGGCCAGGTGCCCGGCAGAGGGAGTTGGGCACAAAGGATGGCCTGTTTCCAGGGGTAAGTAAAGTCAGCTGCCCAGGTGCCTGATGTCAGTTTGTAGGCGGCCTTTGGCCCTCCAAGAGAAGCCACGTTTCCAGCTTGTGGCAGCTTGCATCTGGAAGAACTCCGGTTCCGTTCGGGATTGTAGGTGGCCGTGGCCAAATGCCCGGCAGAGGGAGTTGGGCACAAAGGATGGCCTGTTTCCAGGGGTAAGTAAAGTCAGCTGCCCAGGTGCCTGATGTCAGTTTGTAGGAGCCCTTTGGCCCTCCATAGGAAGCCAGGCTTCCTGCTTGTGGCAGCTTGCATCTGGAAGAAATCCTGTTCCGTTCGGGATTGTAGGTGGCCGAGGCCAGGTGCCCGGCAGAGGGAGTTGGGCACATATGATGGCTGGTTTCCAGGGGTAAGTAAAGTCAGCAGCCCAGGTGCCTGATGTCAGTTTGTAGGAGGCCTTTGGTCCTCCATGGGAAACCAGTCTTTCAGCTTGTGGCAGCTTGCATCTGGAAGAAATCCTGTTCCGTTCGGGATTGTAGTTGGCCGAGGCCAGGTGCCGGGAAGAGGGAGTTGGGCACAAAGGATGGCCTGTTTCCAGGGGTAAGTAAAGTCAGCTGCCCAGGTGCCTGATGTCAGTTTGTAGGCGGCCTTTGGCTTTCCAAGTGAAGCCACGTTTCCTGCTTGTGGCAGCTTGCATCTGGAAGAACTCCGGTTCCGTTCGGGATTGTAGGTGGCCGAGGCCAAATTCCCGGCAGAGGGAGTTGGGCACAAAGGATGGCCTGTTTCCAGGGGTAAGTAAAGTCAGCTGCCCAGGTGCCTGATGTCAGTTTGTAGGAGGCCTTTGGCCCTCCAAGTGAAGCCAGGCTTCCTGCTTGTGGCAGCTTGCATCTGGAAGAACTCCTGTTCCGTTCGGGATTGTAGGTGGCCGAGGCCAGGTGCCCGGCAGAGGGAGTTGGGCACACTGGATGACCTGTTTCCAGGGGTAAGTAAAGTCACCTGCCCAGGTGCCTGATGTCAGTTTGTAGGAGGCCTTTGGCCCTCCAAGGAAAGCTAGTCTTTATGTTCAAGGCAGCTTGCATCGGGAAGAAATCCTGTTCCGTTCGGGATTGTAGGTGGCCGGAGCTGGGTGCCCAGCTGAGGGAGTTGGGCACAAAGGATGGGCTGTTTCCAGGGGTAAGTCAGCTGCCCAGGTGCCTGATGTCAGTTTGTAGGAGGCCTTTGGCCCTCCAAGTGAAGCCAGGCTTCCTGCTTGTGGCAGCTTCCATCTGGAAGAAATCCTGTTCCGTTCGGGATTGTAGGTGGGCAAGGCCTGGTGCCCAGCAGAGGGAGTTGGGCACAAAGGATGGCCTGTTTCCACGGGTAAGTAAAGTCAGCTGCCCACGTGCCTGATGTCAGTTTGTAGGAGGCCTTTGGCCCTCCATGGGAAGCCAGGCTTCCTGCTTGTGGCAGCTTGCATCTGGAAGAAATCCTGTTCCGTTCGGGATTGTAGGAGTCCAGAGCTGGGTGCCCGGCTGAGGGAGTTGGACACAAAGGATGGCCTGTTTCCAGGGGTAAGTAAAGTCAGCTGCCCAGGTGCCTGATGTCAGTTTGTAGGAGGCCTTTGGCCCTCCATGGGAAGCCAGGTTTCCTGCTTGTGGCAGCTTGCATCTGGAAGAAATCCTGTTCCGTTCGGGATTGTAGGTGGCCAAGGCCTGGTGCCCGGCAGTGGGAGTTGGGCACAAATGATGGCCTGTTTCCTGGGGTAAGTAAAGTCAGCTGCTCAGGTGCCTGATGTAGGTTTGTAGGAGGCTTTTGGCCCTCCATGGGAAGCCAGGCTTCCAGTTTGTGGCAGCTTGCATCTGGAACAAATCCTGTTCCGTTCTGGATTGTAGGTGGCCGAGGCCAGTTGCCGGGCTGAGGGAGTTGGGCACAAAGGATGGCCTGTTTCATGAGGAAAGAAAAGTCAGCTGCCCAGGTGCCTGATGTCAGTTTGTAGGAGGCCTTTGGCCCTCCAAGTGAAGCCACGTTTCCAGTTTGTGGCAGCTTGCATCTGGAAGAACTCCTGTTCCGTTCGGGATTGTAGGTGGCCGGAGCTGGGTGCCCAGCTGACGGAGTTGGGCACAAAGGATGGCCTGATTCCAGGGGTAAGTAAAGTCAGCTGCCCAGGTGCCTGATGTCAGTTTGTAGGAGGCCTTTGGCCCTCCAAGGGAAGCAAGTCTTCCTGTTCAAGGCAGCTTGCATCTGGAAGAAATCCTGTTCCGTTCGGGATTGTAGGTGGCCGGAGCTGGGTGCCCGGATGAGGGAGTTGGTCACAAAGGATGGGCTGTTTCCAGAGGTAAGTAAAGTCAGCTGCCCAGGTGCCTGATGTCAGTTTGCAGGTGGCTATTGTTCCTCCATGGAAAGCCAGGCTTCCAGCTTGTGGCAGCTTGCATCGGGAAGTAATCCTGATCTGTTCGGTATTGCAGGTGGCCGAGGCCTGGTGCCCGGCAGAGGGAGTTGGGCACAAAGGATGGCCTGTATCCAGGGGTAAGTAAAGTCAGCTGCCCAGGTGCCTGATGTCAGTTTGTAGGAGGCCTTTGGTCCTCCATGGGAAACCAGTCTTTCAGCTTGTGGCAGCTTGCATCTGGAAGAAATCCTGTTCCGTTCGGGATTGTAGGTGGCAGAGGCCAGGTGCCCGGCAGAGGGAGTTGGGCACAAAGGATGGGCTGTTTCCAGGGGTAAGTAAAGTCAGCTGCCCAGGTGCCTGATGTCAGTTTGTAGGCGGCCTTTGGCCCTCCAAGAGAAGCCACGTTTCCAGCTTGTGGCAGCTTGCATCTGGAAGAAATCCTGTTCCGTTCAGGATTGTAGGTGGCCGAGGCCTGGTGCCCGGCAGAGGGAGTTGGGCACAAAGGATGGCCTGTTTCCAGGGGTAAGTAAAGTCAGCAGCCCAGGTGCCTGATGTCAGTTTGTAGGAGGCCTTTCGCCCTCCAAGGGAAGCTAGTCTTCCAGCTTGTGGCAGCTTCCATCTGGAAGAAATCCTGTTCCGTTCGGGATTGTAGGTGGCCGGAGCTGGGTGCCCGGATGAGGGAGTTGGGCACAAAGGATGGCCTGTTTCCAGGGGTAAGTAAAGTCAGCTGCCCAGGTGCCTGATGTCAGTTTGTAGGAGGCCTTTGGCCCTCCAAGGGAAGCTTGTCTTCCACTTTGTGGCAGCTTGCATCGGGAAGTAGTCCTGATCTGTTCGGGATTGCAGGTGGCCGAGGCCTGGTGCCCGGCAGAGGGAGTTGGGCACAAAGGATGGCCTGTATCCAGGGGTAAGTAAAGTCAGCTGCCCAGGTGCCTGATGTCAGTTTGTAGGAGGCCTTTGGTCCTCCATGGGAAACCAGTCTTTCAGCTTGTGGCAGCTTGCATCTGGAAGAACTCCTGTTCCGTTCGGGATTGTAGTTGGCCGAGGCCAGGTGCCGGGAAGAGGGAGTTGGGCACAAAGGATGGCCTGTTTCCAGGGGTAAATAAAGTCAGCTGCCCAGGTGCCTGATGTCAGTTTGTAGGCGGCCTTTGGCCCTCCAAGTGAAGCCACGCTTCCAGCTTGTGGCAGCTTGCATCTGGAAGAACTCCGGTTCCGTTCGGGATTGTAGGTGGCCGAGGCCAAATGCCCGGCAGAGGGAGTTGGGCACAAAGGATGGCCTGTTTCCAGGGGTAAGTAAAGTCAGCTGCCCAGGTGCCTGATGTCAGTTTGTAGGAGGCCTTTGGCCCTCCAAGTGAAGCCAGGCTTCCTGCTTGTGGCAGCTTGCATCTGGAAGAACTCCTGTTCCGTTCAGGATTGTAGGTGGCCGAGGCCAGGTGCCCGGCAGAGGGAGTTGGGCACACTGGATGACCTGTTTCCAGGGGTAAGTAAAGTCAGCTGCCCAGGTGCCTGATGTCAGTTTGTAGGAGGCCTTTGGCCCTCCAAGGAAAGCTAGTCTTTATGTTCAAGGCAGCTTGCATCGGGAAGAAATCCTGTTCCGTTCGGGATTGTAGGTGGCCGGAGCTGAGTGCCCAGCTGAGGGAGTTGGGCACAAAGGATGGGCTGTTTCCAGGGGTAAGTAAAGTCAGCTGCCCAGGTGCCTGATGTCAGTTTGTAGGAGGCCTTTGGTCCTCCATGGGAAACCAGTCTTTCAGCTTGTGGCAGCTTGCATCTGGAAGAAATCCTGTTCCGTTCGGGATTGTAGGTGGGCAAGGCCTGGTGCCCAGCAGAGGGAGTTGGGCACAAAGGATGGCCTGTTTCCACGGGTAAGTAAAGTCAGCTGCCCACGTGCCTGATGTCAGTTTGTAGGAGGCCTTTGGCCCTCCATGGGAAGCCAGGCTTCCTGCTTGTGGCAGCTTGCATCTGGAAGAAATCCTGTTCCGTTCGGGATTGTAGGAGTCCAGAGCTGGGTGCCCGGCTGAGGGAGTTGGACACAAAGGATGGCCTGTTTCCAGGGGTAAGTAAAGTCAGCTGCCCAGGTGCCTGATGTCAGTTTGTAGGAGGCCTTTGGCCCTCCATGGGAAGCCAGGTTTCCTGCTTGTGGCAGCTTGCATCTGGAAGAAATCCTGTTCCGTTCGGGATTGTAGGTGGCCAAGGCCTGGTGCCCGGCAGTGGGAGTTGGGCACAAATGATGGCCTGTTTCCTGGGGTAAGTAAAGTCAGCTGCTCAGGTGCCTGATGTAAGTTTGTAGGAGGCTTTTGGCCCTCCATGGGAAGCCAGGCTTCCAGTTTGTGGCAGCTTGCATCTGGAACAAATCCTGTTCCGTTCTGGATTGTAGGTGGCCGAGGCCAGTTGCCGGGCTGAGGGAGTTGGGCACAAAGGATGGCCTGTTTCATGAGGAAAGAAAAGTCAGCTGCCCAGGTGCCTGATGTCAGTTTGTAGGAGGCCTTTGGCCCTCCAAGTGAAGCCACGTTTCCAGTTTGTGGCAGCTTGCATCTGGAAGAACTCCTGTTCCGTTCGGGATTGTAGGTGGCCGGAGCTGGGTGCCCAGCTGACGGAGTTGGGCACAAAGGATGGCCTGATTCCAGGGGTAAGTAAAGTCAGCTGCCCAGGTGCCTGATGTCAGTTTGTAGGAGGCCTTTGGCCCTCCAAGGGAAGCAAGTCTTCCTGTTCAAGGCAGCTTGCATCTGGAAGAAATCCTGTTCCGTTCGGGATTGTAGGTGGCCGGAGCTGGGTGCCCGGATGAGGGAGTTGGTCACAAAGGATGGGCTGTTTCCAGAGGTAAGTAAAGTCAGCTGCCCAGGTGCCTGATGTCAGTTTGCAGGTGGCTATTGTTCCTCCATGGAAAGCCAGGCTTCCAGCTTGTGGCAGCTTGCATCGGGAAGTAATCCTGATCTGTTCGGTATTGCAGGTGGCCGAGGCCTGGTGCCCGGCAGAGGGAGTTGGGCACAAAGGATGGCCTGTATCCAGGGGTAAGTAAAGTCAGCTGCCCAGGTGCCTGATGTCAGTTTGTAGGAGGCCTTTGGTCCTCCATGGGAAACCAGTCTTTCAGCTTGTGGCAGCTTGCATCTGGAAGAAATCCTGTTCCGTTCGGGATTGTAGGTGGCAGAGGCCAGGTGCCCGGCAGAGGGAGTTGGGCACAAAGGATGGGCTGTTTCCAGGGGTAAGTAAAGTCAGCTGCCCAGGTGCCTGATGTCAGTTTGTAGGCGGCCTTTGGCCCTCCAAGAGAAGCCACGTTTCCAGCTTGTGGCAGCTTGCATCTGGAAGAAATCCTGTTCCGTTCAGGATTGTAGGTGGCCGAGGCCTGGTGCCCGGCAGAGGGAGTTGGGCACAAAGGATGGCCTGTTTCCAGGGGTAAGTAAAGTCAGCAGCCCAGGTGCCTGATGTCAGTTTGTAGGAGGCCTTTCGCCCTCCAAGGGAAGCTAGTCTTCCAGCTTGTGGCAGCTTCCATCTGGAAGAAATCCTGTTCCGTTCGGGATTGTAGGTGGCCGGAGCTGGGTGCCCGGATGAGGGAGTTGGGCACAAAGGATGGCCTGTTTCCAGGGGTAAGTAAAGTCAGCTGCCCAGGTGCCTGATGTCAGTTTGTAGGAGGCCTTTGGCCCTCCAAGGGAAGCTTGTCTTCCACTTTGTGGCAGCTTGCATCGGGAAGTAGTCCTGATCTGTTCGGGATTGCAGGTGGCCGAGGCCTGGTGCCCGGCAGAGGGAGTTGGGCACAAAGGATGGCCTGTATCCAGGGGTAAGTAAAGTCAGCTGCCCAGGTGCCTGATGTCAGTTTGTAGGAGGCCTTTGGTCCTCCATGGGAAACCAGTCTTTCAGCTTGTGGCAGCTTGCATCTGGAAGAACTCCTGTTCCGTTCGGGATTGTAGTTGGCCGAGGCCAGGTGCCGGGAAGAGGGAGTTGGGCACAAAGGATGGCCTGTTTCCAGGGGTAAGTAAAGTCAGCTGCCCAGGTGCCTGATGTCAGTTTGTAGGCGGCCTTTGGCCCTCCAAGTGAAGCCACGCTTCCAGCTTGTGGCAGCTTGCATCTGGAAGAACTCCGGTTCCGTTCGGGATTGTAGGTGGCCGAGGCCAAATGCCCGGCAGAGGGAGTTGGGCACAAAGGATGGCCTGTTTCCAGGGGTAAGTAAAGTCAGCTGCCCAGGTGCCTGATGTCAGTTTGTAGGAGGCCTTTGGCCCTCCAAGTGAAGCCAGGCTTCCTGCTTGTGGCAGCTTGCATCTGGAAGAACTCCTGTTCCGTTCAGGATTGTAGGTGGCCGAGGCCAGGTGCCCGGCAGAGGGAGTTGGGCACACTGGATGACCTGTTTCCAGGGGTAAGTAAAGTCAGCTGCCCAGGTGCCTGATGTCAGTTTGTAGGAGGCCTTTGGCCCTCCAAGGAAAGCTAGTCTTTATGTTCAAGGCAGCTTGCATCGGGAAGAAATCCTGTTCCGTTCGGGATTGTAGGTGGCCGGAGCTGAGTGCCCAGCTGAGGGAGTTGGGCACAAAGGATGGGCTGTTTCCAGGGGTAAGTCAGCTGCCCAGGTGCCTGATGTCAGTTTGTAGGAGGCCTTTGGCCCTCCAAGTGAAGCCAGGCTTCCTGCTTGTGGCAGCTTGCATCTGGAAGAAATCCTGTTCCGTTCGGGATTGTAGGTGGCCAAGGCCTGGTGCCCAGCAGAGGGAGTTGGGCACAAAGGATGGCCTGTTTCCACGGGTAAGTAAAGTCAGCTGCCCACGTGCCTGATGTCAGTTTGTAGGAGGCCTTTGGCCCTCCATGGGAAGCCAGGCTTCCTGCTTGTGGCAGCTTGCATCTGGAAGAAATCCTGTTCCGTTCGGGATTGTAGGAGTCCAGAGCTGGGTGCCCGGCTGAGGGAGTTGGACACAAAGGATGGCCTGTTTCCAGGGGTAAGTAAAGTCAGCTGCCCAGGTGCCTGATGTCAGTTTGTAGGAGGCCTTTGGCCCTCCATGGGAAGCCAGGTTTCCTGCTTGTGGCAGCTTGCATCTGGAAGAAATCCTGTTCCGTTCGGGATTGTAGGTGGCCAAGGCCTGGTGCCCGGCAGTGGGAGTTGGGCACAAATGATGGCCTGTTTCCTGGGGTAAGTAAAGTCAGCTGCTCAGGTGCCTGATGTAAGTTTGTAGGAGGCCTTTGGCCCTCCATGGGAAGCCAGGCTTCCAGTTTGTGGCAGCTTGCATCTGGAACAAATCCTGTTCCGTTCTGGATTGTAGGTGGCCGAGGCCAGTTGCCGGGCTGAGGGAGTTGGGCACAAAGGATGGCCTGTTTCATGAGGAAAGAAAAGTCAGCTGCCCAGGTGCCTGATGTCAGTTTGTAGGAGGCCTTTGGCCCTCCAAGTGAAGCCACGTTTCCAGTTTGTGGCAGCTTGCATCTGGAAGAACTCCTGTTCCGTTCGGGATTGTAGGTGGCCGGAGCTGGGTGCCCAGCTGACGGAGTTGGGCACAAAGGATGGCCTGATTCCAGGGGTAAGTAAAGTCAGCTGCCCAGGTGCCTGATGTCAGTTTGTAGGAGGCCTTTGGCCCTCCAAGGGAAGCAAGTCTTCCTGTTCAAGGCAGCTTGCATCTGGAAGAAATCCGGTTCCGTTCGGGATTGTAGGTGGCCGGAGCTGGGTGCCCGGATGAGGGAGTTGGTCACAAAGGATGGGCTGTTTCCAGAGGTAAGTAAAGTCAGCTGCCCAGGTGCCTGATGTCAGTTTGCAGGTGGCTATTGTTCCTCCATGGAAAGCCAGGCTTCCAGCTTGTGGCAGCTTGCATCGGGAAGTAATCCAGATCTGTTCGGTATTGCAGGTGGCCGAGGCCTGGTGCCCGGCAGAGGGAGTTGGGCACAAAGGATGGCCTGTATCCAGGGGTAAGTAAAGTCAGCTGCCCAGGTGCCTGATGTCAGTTTGTAGGAGGCCTTTGGTCCTCCATGGGAAACCAGTCTTTCAGCTTGTGGCAGCTTGCATCTGGAAGAAATCCTGTTCCGTTCGGGATTGTAGGTGGCAGAGGCCAGGTGCCCGGCAGAGGGAGTTGGGCACAAAGGATGGGCTGTTTCCAGGGGTAAGTAAAGTCAGCTGCCCAGGTGCCTGATGTCAGTTTGTAGGCGGCCTTTGGCCCTCCAAGAGAAGCCACGTTTCCAGCTTGTGGCAGCTTGCATCTGGAAGAACTCCGGTTCCGTTCGGGATTGTAGGTGGCCGAGGCCAAATGCCCGGCAGAGGGAGTTGGGCACAAAGGATGGCCTGTTTCCAGGGGTAAGTAAAGTCAGCTGCCCAGGTGCCTGATGTCAGTTTGTAGGAGCCCTTTGGCCCTCCATAGGAAGCCAGGCTTCCTGCTTGTGGCAGCTTGCATCTGGAAGAAATCCTGTTCCGTTCGGGATTGTAGGTGGCCAAGGCCTGGTGCCCGGCAGAGGGAGTTGGGCACAAAGGATGGGCTGTTTCCAGGGGTAAGTAAAGTCAGCTGCCCAGGTGCCTGATGTCAGTTTGTAGGAGGCCTTTGGCCCTCCAAGGAAAGCTAGTCTTTATGTTCAAGGCAGCTTGCATCGGGAAGAACTCCGGTTCCGTTCGGGATTGTAGGTGGCCGGAGCTGGGTGCCCAGCTGAGGGAGTTGGGCACAAAGGATGGCCTGATTCCAGGGGTAATTAAGTCAGCTGCCCAGGGGCCTGATGTCAGTTTGTAGGAGGCCTTTGGCCCTCCAAGGTAAGCTAGTCTTCCAGCTTGTGGCAGCTTGCATCTGGAAGAAATACTGTTCTGTTCGGGATTGTAGGTGTCCGAGGCCAGGTGCCCGGCCGAGGGAGTTGGGCACAAACGATGTCCTGTTTAGAGGGATAAGTAAAGTCAGCTGCCCACGTGCCTGATGTCAGTTTGTAGAAGGCCTTTGGCCCTCCATGGGAAGCCAGGCTTCCTGCTTGTGGCAGCTTGCCTCTGGAAGAAATCCTGTTCCGTTCGGGATTGTAGGTGGCCAGAGCTGGGTGCCCGGATGAGGGAGTTGGGCACAAAGGATGGCCTGTTTCCAGGGGTAAGTAAAGTCAGCTTCCCAGGTGCCTGATGTCAGTTTGTAGGAGGCCTTTGGCCCTCCAAGGGAAGCTTGTTTTCCACTTTGTGGCAGCTTGCATCGGGAAGTAGTCCTGATCTGTTCGGGATTGCAGGTGGCCGAGGCCTGGTGCCCGGCAGAGGGAGTTGGGCACAAAGGATGGCCTGTATCCAGGGGTAAGTAAAGTCAGCTGCCCAGGTGCCTGATGTCAGTTTGTAGGAGGCCTTTGGTCCTCCATGGGAAACCAGTCTTTCAGCTTGTGGCAGCTTGCATCTGGAAGAAATCCTGTTCCGTTCGGGATTGTAGTTGGCCGAGGCCAGGTGCCGGGAAGAGGGAGTTGGGCACAAAGGATGGCCTGTTTCCAGGGGTAAGTAAAGTCAGCTGCCCAGGTGCCTGATGTCAGTTTGTAGGCGGCCTTTGGCCCTCCAAGTGAAGCCACGTTTCCTGCTTGAGGCAGCTTGCATCTGGAAGAACTCCGGTTCCGTTCGGGATTATAGGTGGCCGAGGCCAAATGCCCGGCAGAGGTTGTTGGGCACAAATGATGGCCTGTTTCCAGGGATAAGTAAAGTCAGCTGCCCAGGTGCCTGATGTCAGTTTGTAGGAGGCCTTTGGCTTTCCAAGTGAAGCCAGGCTTTCTTCTTGTGGCAGCTTGCATCTGGAAGAAATCCTGTTCCGTTCGGGATTGTAGGTGGCCAAAGCCTGGGGCCCGGCAGAGGGAGTTGGGCACAAAGGATGGGCTGTTTCCAGGGGTAAGTAAAGTCAGCTGCCCAGGTGCCTGATGTCAGTTTGTAGGAGGCCTTTGGCCCTCCATGGAAAGCTAGTCTTTATGTTCAAGGCAGCTTGCATCGGGAAGAAATCCTGTTCCGTTCGGGATTGTAGGTGGCCGGAGCTGGGTGCCCAGCTGAGGGAGTTGGGCACAAAGGATGGGCAGTTTCCAGGGGTAAGTAAAGTCAGCTGCCCAGGTGCCTGATGTCAGTTTGTAGGAGGCCTTTGGTCCTCCACGGGAAACCAGTCTTCCAGCTTGTGGCAGCTTGCATCTGGAAGAAATCCTGTTCCGTTCGGGATTGTAGGTGGCCGAGGCCAGGTGCCCGGCAGAGGGAGTTGGGCACAAAGGATGGCCTGTTTCCAGGGGTAAGTAAAGTCAGCTGCCCACGTGCCTGATGTCAGTTTGTAAGAGGCCATTGGCCCTCCAAGTGAAGCCACGTTTCCAGCTTGTGGCAGCTTGCATCTGGAAGAACTCCGGTTCCGTTCGGGATTGTAGGTGGCCGAGGCCAGGTGCCCGGCAGAGGGAGTTGGGCACAAAGGATGTCCTTTTTCCAGGGATAAGTAAAGTCAGCTGCCCAGGTGCCTGATGTCAGTTTGTAGGAGGCCTTTGGCCCTCCAAGGGAAGCTCGTCTTCCTGTTTAAGGCAGCTTGCATCTGGAAGAAATCCTGTTCCGTTCGGGATTGTAGGTGGCCGGAGCTGGGTGTCCAGCTGAGGGAGTTGGGCACAAAGGATGGCCTGATTCCAGGGGTAAGTAAAGTCAGCTGCCCAGGTGCCTGATGTCAGTTTTTAGGAGGCCTTTGGCCCTCCATGGGAAGCCAGGCTTCCTGCTTGTGGCAGCTTGCATCTGGAAGACATCCTGTTCAGTTCGGGATTGTAGGTGGCCGGAGCTCGGTGCCCGGATGAGGGTGTTGGACACAAAGGATGGGCTGTTTCCAGGGGTAAGTAAAGTCAGCTGCCCAGGTGCCTGATGTCAGTTTGCCGGTGGCTATTGTTCCTACATGGAAAGCCAGGCTTCCAGCTTGTGGCAGCTTGCATCGGGAAGTAATCCTGATCTGTTCGGTATTGCAGGTGGCCGAGGCCTGGTGCCCGGCAGAGGGAGTTGGGCACAAAGGATGGCCTGTATCCAGGGGTAAGTAAAGTCAGCTGCCCAGGTGCCTGATGTCAGTTTGTAGGCGGCCTTTGCCCCTCCAATAGAAGCCACGTTTCCAGCTTGTGGCAGCTTGCATCTGGAAGAAATCCTGTTCCGTTCGGGATTGTAGGTGGCCGAGGCCAGGTGCCCGGCAGAGGGAGTTGGGCACAAAGTATGGCCTGTTTCCAGGGGTAAGTAAAGTCAGCTGCCCAGGTGCCTGATGTCAGTTTGTAGGCGGCCTTTGGCCCTCCAAGTGAAGCCACGTTTCCAGCTTGTGGCAGCTTGCATCTGGAAGAACTCCGGTTCCGTTCGGGATTGTAGGTGGCCGAGGCCTGGTGCCCGGCAGAGGGAGTTGGGCACAAAGGATGGCCTGTTTCCAGGGGTAAGTAAAGTCACCTGCCCAGGTGCCTGATGTCAGTTTGTAGGAGCCCTTTGGCCCTCCATAGGAAGCCAGGCTTCCTGCTTGTGGCAGCTTGCATCTGGAAGAAATCCTGTTCCGTTCGGGATTGTAGGTGGCCAAGGCCTGGTGCCCGGCAGAGGGAGTTGGGCACAAAGGATGGACTCTTTCCAGGGGTAAGTAAAGTCAGCTGCCCAGGTGCCTGATGTCAGTTTGTAGGAGGCCTTTGGCCCTCCAAGGGAAGCTAGTCTTTATGTTCAAGGCAGCTTGCATCGGGAAGAAATCCTGTTCCGTTCGGGATTGTAGGTGGCCAAAGCTGTGGGCCCAGCTGAGGGAGTTGGGCACAAAGGATGGCCTGATTCCAGGGGTAAGTAAAGTCAGCTGCCCAGGTGCCTGATGTCAGTTTGTAGGAGGCCTTTGTCCCTCCAAGGGAAGCTAGTCTTTCAGCTTGTGGCAGCTTGCATCTGGAAGAAATGCTGTTCCGTTCGGGATTGTAGGTGGCCGAGGCCAGGTGCCCGGCAGAGGGAGTTGGGCACAAATAATGTCATGTTTCTTTAGGAAAGTAAAGTCAGCTGCCCAGGTGCCTGATGTCAGTTTGTAGGAGGCCTTTGGCCCTCCAAGTGAAGCCACATTTCCAGCTTGTGGCAGCTTGCATCTGGAAGAACTCCGGTTCCGTTTGGGATTGTAGGTGGCCGAGGCCAGCTGCCCGGCAGAGGGAGTTGGGCGCAAAGGATGTCCTGTTTCCAGGGGTAAGTAAAGTCAGCTGCCCAGGTGCCTGATGTCAGTTTTAAGGAGGCCTTTGGCCCTCCATGGGAGGCCAGGCTTCCTGCTTCAGGCAGCTTGCATCTGGAAGAAATCCTGTTCCGTTCGGGATTGTAGGTGGCCGGAGCTGGGTGCCCGGATGAGGGAGTTGGACACAAAGGATGGGCTGTTTCCAGCAGTAAGTAAAGTCAGCTGCCCAGGTGCCTGATGTCAGTTTGCAGGTGGCTATTGGTCCTCCATGGAAAGCCAGGCTTCCAGCTTGTGGCAGCTTGCATCGGGAAGTAGTCCTGATCTGTTCGGGATTGCAGGTGGCCGAGGCCTGGTGCCCGGCAGAGGACGTTGGGCACAAAGGATGGCCTGTATCCAGGGGTAAGTAAAGTCAGCTGCCCAGGTGCCTGATGTCAGTTTGTAGGAGGCCTTTGGTCCTCCATGGGAAACCAGTCTTTCAGCTTGTGGCAGCTTGCATCTGGAAGAAATCCTGTTCCGTTCGGGATTGTAGGTGGCCGAGGCCAGGTGCCCGGCAGAGGGAGTTGGGCACAAAGGATGGCCTGTTTCCAGGGATAAGTCAGCTGCCCAGGTGCCTGATGTCAGTTTGTAGGAGGCCTTTGGCCCTCCATAGGAAGCCAGGCTTCCTGCTTGTGGCAGCTTGCGTCTGGAAGAAATCCTGTTCCGTTCGGGATAGTAGGTGGCCAAGGCCTGGTGCCCGGCAGAGGGAGTTGGGCACAAAGGATGGCCTGTTTCCACGGGTAAGTAAAGTCAGCTGCCCAGGTGCCTGATGTCAGTTTGTAGGAGGCCTTTGGCCCTCCATGGGAAGCCAGGCTTCCTTCTTGTGGCAGCTTGCATCTGGAAGAAATCCTGTTCCGTTCGGGATTGTAGGAGTCCAGAGCTGGGTGCCCGGCTGAGGGAGTTGGACACAAAGGATGGGCTGTTTCCAGGGGTAAGTAAAGTCAGCTGCCCAGGTGCCTGATGTCAGTTTGTAGGAGGCCTTTGGCCCTCCATGGGAAGCCAGGTTTCCTGCTTGTGGCAGCTGGCATCTGGAAGAAATCCTGTTTTGTTCGGGATTGTAGGAGTCCGGAGCTGGGTGCCCGCATGAGGGAGTTGGACAAAAAGGATGGGCTGTTTCTAGGGGTAAGTAAAGTCAGCTGCCCAGGTGCCTGATGTCAGTTTGTAGGAGGCTTTTGGCCCTCCATGGGAAGCCAGATTTCCTGCTTGTGGCAGCTTGCATCTGGAAGAAATCCTGTTTCGTTCGGGATTGTAGGTGGCCAAGGCCTGGTGCCCGGCAGAGGGAGTTGGGCACAAATGTTGGCCTGTTTCCAGGGGTAAGTAAAGTCAGCTCCCCAGGTGCCTGATGTCAGTTTGTAGGAGGCCTTTGGCCCTCCATGGGAAGCCAGGCTTCCTGCTTGTGGCAGCTTGCATCTGGAAGAAATCCTGTTCTGTTCGGGATTGTAGGTGGCCGAGGCCAGGTGCCCAGCAGAGTGAGTTGGGCACAAATGATGGCCTGTTTCATGAGGAAAGTAAAGTGAGCTGCCCAAATGCCTGATTTCAGTTTGTAGGAGGCCTTTGGCCCTCCATAGGAAGCCAGGCTTCCTGCTTGTGGCAGCTTGCATCTGGAAGAAATCCTGTTCCGTTCGGGATTGTAGGTGGCCGGAGCTGGGTGCCCGGATGAGGGAGTTGGGCACAAAGGATGGCCTGTTTCCAGGGGTAAGTAAAGTCAGCTTCCCAGGTGCCTGATGTCAGTTTGTAGGAGGCCTTTGGCCCTCCAAGGGAAGCTTGTTTTCCACTTTGTGGCAGCTTGCATCGGGAAGTAATCCTGATCTGTTCGGGATTGCAGGTGGCCGAGGCCTGGTGCCCGGCAGAGGGAGTTGTGCACAAAGGATGGACTCTTTCCAGGGGTAAGTAAAGTCAGCTGCCCAGGTGCCTGATGTCAGTTTGTAGGAGGCCTTTGGCCCTCCAAGGGAAGCAAGTCTTCCAGCTTCTGGCAGCTTGCATCTGAAAGAAATGCAGTTCCGTTCGGGATTGTAGGTGTCCGAGGCCAGGTGCCCGGCAGAGGGAGTTGGGCACAAACGATGTCCTGTTTAGAGCGATAAGTAAAGTCAGCTGCCCACGTGCCTGATGTCAGTTTGTAGGAGGCCTTTGGCCCTCCATGGGAAGCCAGGCTTCCTGCTTGTGGCAGCTTGCATCTGGAAGAAATGCTGTTCCGTTCGGGATTGTCGGAGTCCAGAGCTGGGTGCCTGGCTGAGGGAGTTGGACACAAAGGTTGGGCTGTTTCCAGGGGTAAGTAAAGTCAGCTGCCCAGGTGTTTGATGTCAGTTTGTAGGAGGCCTTTGGCCCTCCATGGGAAGCCAGGTTTCCTGCTTGTGGCAGCTTGCATCTGGAAGAAATCCTGTTCCGTTCGGGATTGTAGGTGGCCGGAGCTGGGTGCCCGGATGAGGGAGTTGGACACAAAGGATGGGCTGTTTCCAGGGGTAAGTAAAGTCAGCTGCCCAGGTGCCTGATGTCAGTTTGCAGGTGGCTATTGGTCCTCCATGGAAAGCCAGGCTTCCAGCTTGTGGCAGCTTGCATCGGGAAGTAATCCTGATCTGTTCGGGATTGCAGGTGGCCGAGGCCTGGTGCCCGGCAGAGGGAGTTGGGCACAAAGGATGGCCTGTATCCAGGGGTAAGTAAAGTCAGCTGCCCAGGTGCCTGATGTCAGTTTGTAGGAGGCCTTTGGTCCTCCATGGGAAACCAGTCTTTCAGCTTGTGGCAGCTTGCATCTGGAAGAAATCCTGTTCCGTTCGGGATTGTAGGTGGCCGAGGCCAGGTGCCCGGCAGAGGGAGTTGGGCACAAAGGATGGGCTGTTTCCAGAGGTAAGTAAAGTCAGCTGCCCAGGTGCCTGATGTCAGTTTGTAGGCGGCCTTTGGCCCTCCAACTGAAGCCACGTTTCCAGCTTGTGGCAGCTTGCATCTGGAAGAACTCCGGTTCCGTTCGGGATTGTAGGTGGCCGAGGCCAAATGCCCGGCAGAGGGAGTTGGGCACAAAGGATGGCCTGTTTCCAGGGATAAGTCAGTTGCCCAGGTGCCTGATGTCAGTTTGTAGGCGGCCATTGGCCCTCCATAGGAAGCCAGGCTTCCTGCTTGTGGCAGCTTGCATCTGGAAGAAATCCTGTTCCGTTCGGGATTGTAGGTGGCCAAGGCCTGGTGCCCGGCAGAGGGAGTTGGGCACAAAGGATGGCCTGTTTCCACGGGTAAGTAAAGTCAGCTGCCCACGTGCCTGATGTCAGTTTGTAGGAGGCCTTTGGCCCTCCATGGGAAGCCAGGCTTCCTGCTTGTGGCAGCTTGCATCTGGAAGAAATCCTGTTCCGTTCGGGATTGTAGGAGTCCAGAGCTGGGTGCCCGGCTGAGGGAGTTGGACACAAAGGATGGGCTGTTTCCAGGGGTAAGTAAAGTCAGCTGCCCAGGTGCCTGATGTCAGTTTGTAGGAGGCCTTTGGCCCTCCATGGGAAGCCAGGTTTCCTGCTTGTGGCAGCTTGCATCTGGAAGAAATCCTGTTCCGTTCGGGATTGTAGGTGGCCAAGGCCTGGTGCCCGGCAGTGGGAGTTGGGCACAAATGATGGCCTGTTTCCTGGGGTAAGTAAAGTCAGCTGCTCAGGTGCCTGATGTTAGTTTGTAGGAGGCCTTTGGCCCTCCATGGGAAGCCAGGCTTCCAGTTTGTGGCAGCTTGCATCTGGAACAAATCCTGTTCCGTTCTGGATTGTAGGTGGCCGAGGCCAGTTGCCGGGCTGAGGGAGTTGGGCACAAAGGATGGCCTGTTTCCTGGGGTAAGTAAAGTCAGCTGCCCAGGTGCCTGATGTCAGTTTCTAGGAGGCCTTTGGCCCTCCATGGGAAGCCAGGCTTCCTGCTTGTGGCAGCTTGCATCTGGAAGAAATCCTGTTTTGTTCGGGATTGTAGGAGTCCGGAGGTGGGTGCCCGGCTGAGGGAGTTGGACACAAAGGATGGCCTGTTTCCAGGGGTAAGTAAAGTCAGCTGCCCAGGTGCCTGATGTCAGTTTGTAGGAGGCCTTTGGCCCTGCATAGGAAGCCAGGCTTCCTGCTTGTGGCAGCTTGCATCTGGAAGAAATCCTGTTCCGTTCGGGATTGTAGGTGGCCAAGGGCTGGTGCCCGGCAGAGGGAGTTGGGCACAAATGATGGCCTGTTTCCAGGGGTAAGTAAAGTCAGCTCCCCAGGTGCCTGATGTCAGTTTGTAGGAGGCCTTTGGCCCTCCATGGGAAGCCAGGCTTCCAGTTTATGGCAGCTTGCATCTGGAAGAAATCCTGTTCCGTTCGGGATTGTAGGTGGCCGAGGCCAGGTGCCCAGCAGAGGGAGTTGGGCACAAATGATGGCCTGTTTCATGAGGAAAGAAAAGTCAGCTGCCCAGGTGCCTGATGTCAGTTTGTAGGAGGCCTTTGGTCTTCCATGGAAAGCCACGCTTCCAGCTTGTGGCTGCATGCATCTGGAAGAAATCCTGTTCCGTTCGGGATTGTAGGTGGCCGAGGCCTGGTCCCCGACAGAGGGAGTTGGGCACAAAGGATGGCCTGTTTCCAGGGGTAAGTAAAGTCAGCTGCCCAGGTGCCTGATGTCAGTTTGTAGGAGGCCTTTGGCCCTCCAAGTGAAGCCACGTTTCCAGTTTGTGGCAGCTTGCATCTGGAAGAACTCCTGTTCCGTTCGGGATTGTAGGTGGCCGAAGCTGGGGGACCGGCAGAGGGAGTTGGGCACAAAGGATGGCCTGTTTCCAGAGGCAAGGAAAGTCAGCTGCCCAGGTGCCTGATGTCAGTTTGTAGGAGGCCTTTGGCCCTCCAAGGGAAGCTAGTCTTTATGTTCAAGGCAGCTTGCATCGGGAAGAAATCCTGTTCCGTTCGGGATTGTAGGTGGACGGAGCTGGGTGCCCAGCTGACGGAGTTGGGCACAAATGATGGCCTGATTCCAGGGGTAAGTAAAGTCAGCTGCCCAGGTGCCTGATGTCAGTTTGTAGGAGGCCTTTGGCCCTCCAAGGGAAGCAAGTCTTCCTGTTCAAGGCAGCTTGCATCTGGAAGAAATCCTGTTCCGTTCGGGATTGTAGGTGGCCGGAGCTGGGTGCCCGGATGAGGGAGTTGGTCACAAAGGATGGGCTGTTTCCAGGGGTAAGTAAAGTCAGCTGCCCAGGTGCCTGATGTCAGTTTGCAGGTGGCTATTGTTCCTCCATGGAAAGCCAGGCTTCCAGCTTGTGGCAGCTTGCATCGGGAAGTAATCCTGATCTGTTCGGTATTGCAGGTGGCCGAGGCCTGGTGCCCGGCAGAGGGAGTTGGGCACAAATGATGGCCTGTATCCAGGGGTAAGTAAAGTCAGCTGCCCAGGTGCCTGATGTCAGTTTGTAGGCGGCCTTTGGCCCTCCAAGAGAAGCCACGTTTCCAGCTTGTGGCAGCTTGCATCTGGAAGAACTCCGGTTCCGTTCGGGATTGTAGGTGGCCGAGGCCAAATGCCCGCCAGAGGGAGTTGGGCACAAAGAATGGCCTGTTTCCAGGGGTAAGTAAAGTCAGCTGCCCAGGTGCCTGATGTCAGTTTGTAGGAGCCCTTTGGCCCTCCATAGGAAGCCAGGCTTCCTGCTTGTGGCAGCTTGCATCTGGAAGAAATCCTGTTCCGTTCAGGATTGTAGGTGGCCAAGGCCTGGTGCCCGGCAGAGGGAGTTGGGCACAAAGGATGGACTCTTTCCAGGGGTAAGTAAAGTCAGCTGCCCAGGTGCCTGATGTCAGTTTGTAGGAGGCCTTTGGCCCTCCAAGGGAAGCTAGTCTTCCAGCTTGTGGCAGCTTGCATCTGGAAGAAATGCTGTTCCGTTCGGGATTGTAGGTGGCCGAGGCCAGGTGCACGGCAGAGGGAGTTGGGCACAAACGATGTCCTGTTTAGAGCGATAAGTAAAGTCAGCTGCCCACGTGCCTGATGTCAGTTTGTAGGAGGCCTTTGGCCCTCCAAGGAAAGCTAGTCTTTATGTTCAAGGCAGCTTGCATCTGGAAGAAATCCTGTTCCGTTCGGGATTGTAGGTGGCCGGAGCTGGGTGCCCAGCTGAGGGAGTTGGGCACAAAGGATGGGCAGTTTCCAGGGGTAAGTAAAGTCAGCTGCCCAGGTGCCTGATGTCAGTTTGTAGGAGGCCTTTGGTCCTCCACGGGAAACCAGTCTTCCAGCTTGTGGCAGCTTGCATCTGGAAGAAATCCTGTTCCGTTCGGGATTGTAGGTGGCCGAGGCCAGGTGCCCGGCAGAGGGAGTTGGGCACAAAGGATGGCCTGTTTCCAGGGGTAAGTAAAGTCAGCTGCCCACGTGCCTGATGTCAGTTTGTAAGAGGCCATTGGCCCTCCAAGTGAAGCCACGTTTCCAGCTTGTGGCAGCTTGCATCTGGAAGAACTCCGGTTCCGTTCGGGATTGTAGGTGGCCGAGGCCAGGTGCCCGGCAGAGGGAGTTGGGCACAAAGGATGTCCTTTTTCCAGGGATAAGTAAAGTCAGCTGCCCAGGTGCCTGATGTCAGTTTGTAGGAGGCCTTTGGCCCTCCAAGGGAAGCTCGTCTTCCTGTTTAAGGCAGCTTGCATCTGGAAGAAATCCTGTTCCGTTCGGGATTGTAGGTGGCCGGAGCTGGGTGTCCAGCTGAGGGAGTTGGGCACAAAGGATGGCCTGATTCCAGGGGTAAGTAAAGTCAGCTGCCCAGGTGCCTGATGTCAGTTTTTAGGAGGCCTTTGGCCCTCCATGGGAAGCCAGGCTTCCTGCTTGTGGCAGCTTGCATCTGGAAGACATCCTTTTCAGTTCGGGATTGTAGGTGGCCGGAGCTCGGTGCCCGGATGAGGGTGTTGGACACAAAGGATGGGCTGTTTCCAGGGGTAAGTAAAGTCAGCTGCCCAGGTGCCTGATGTCAGTTTGCCGGTGGCTATTGTTCCTACATGGAAAGCCAGGCTTCCAGCTTGTGGCAGCTTGCATCGGGAAGTAATCCTGATCTGTTCGGTATTGCAGGTGGCCGAGGCCTGGTGCCCGGCAGAGGGAGTTGGGCACAAAGGATGGCCTGTATCCAGGGGTAAGTAAAGTCAGCTGCCCAGGTGCCTGATGTCAGTTTGTAGGCGGCCGTTGCCCCTCCAATAGAAGCCACGTTTCCAGCTTGTGGCAGCTTGCATCTGAAAGAAATGCAGTTCCGTTCGGGATTGTAGGTGGCCGAGGCCAGGTGCCCGGCAGAGGGAGTTGGGCACAAACGATGTCCTGTTTAGAGCGATAAGTAAAGTCAGCTGCCCACGTGCCTGATGTCAGTTTGTAGGAGGCCTTTGGCCCTCCATGGGAAGCCAGGCTTCCTGCTTGTGGCAGCTTGCATCTGGAAGAAATGCTGTTCCGTTCGGGATTGTCGGAGTCCAGAGCTGGGTGCCTGGCTGAGGGAGTTGGACACAAAGGTTGGGCTGTTTCCAGGGGTAAGTAAAGTCAGCTGCCCAGGTGTTTGATGTCAGTTTGTAGGAGGCCTTTGGCCCTCCATGGGAAGCCAGGTTTCCTGCTTGTGGCAGCTTGCATCTGGAAGAAATCCTGTTCCGTTCGGGATTGTAGGTGGCCGGAGCTGGGTGCCCGGATGAGGGAGTTGGACACAAAGGATGGGCTGTTTCCAGGGGTAAGTAAAGTCAGCTGCCCAGGTGCCTGATGTCAGTTTGCAGGTGGCTATTGGTCCTCCATGGAAAGCCAGGCTTCCAGCTTGTGGCAGCTTGCATCGGGAAGTAATCCTGATCTGTTCGGGATTGCAGGTGGCCGAGGCCTGGTGCCCGGCAGAGGGAGTTGGGCACAAAGGATGGCCTGTATCCAGGGGTAAGTAAAGTCAGCTGCCCAGGTGCCTGATGTCAGTTTGTAGGAGGCCTTTGGTCCTCCATGGGAAACCAGTCTTTCAGCTTGTGGCAGCTTGCATCTGGAAGAAATCCTGTTCCGTTCGGGATTGTAGGTGGCCGAGGCCAGGTGCCCGGCAGAGGGAGTTGGGCACAAAGGATGGGCTGTTTCCAGAGGTAAGTAAAGTCAGCTGCCCAGGTGCCTGATGTCAGTTTGTAGGCGGCCTTTGGCCCTCCAACTGAAGCCACGTTTCCAGCTTGTGGCAGCTTGCATCTGGAAGAACTCCGGTTCCGTTCGGGATTGTAGGTGGCCGAGGCCAAATGCCCGGCAGAGGGAGTTGGGCACAAAGGATGGCCTGTTTCCAGGGATAAGTCAGTTGCCCAGGTGCCTGATGTCAGTTTGTAGGCGGCCATTGGCCCTCCATAGGAAGCCAGGCTTCCTGCTTGTGGCAGCTTGCATCTGGAAGAAATCCTGTTCCGTTCGGGATTGTAGGTGGCCAAGGCCTGGTGCCCGGCAGAGGGAGTTGGGCACAAAGGATGGCCTGTTTCCACGGGTAAGTAAAGTCAGCTGCCCACGTGCCTGATGTCAGTTTGTAGGAGGCCTTTGGCCCTCCATGGGAAGCCAGGCTTCCTGCTTGTGGCAGCTTGCATCTGGAAGAAATCCTGTTCCGTTCGGGATTGTAGGAGTCCAGAGCTGGGTGCCCGGCTGAGGGAGTTGGACACAAAGGATGGGCTGTTTCCAGGGGTAAGTAAAGTCAGCTGCCCAGGTGCCTGATGTCAGTTTGTAGGAGGCCTTTGGCCCTCCATGGGAAGCCAGGTTTCCTGCTTGTGGCAGCTTGCATCTGGAAGAAATCCTGTTCCGTTCGGGATTGTAGGTGGCCAAGGCCTGGTGCCCGGCAGTGGGAGTTGGGCACAAATGATGGCCTGTTTCCTGGGGTAAGTAAAGTCAGCTGCTCAGGTGCCTGATGTTAGTTTGTAGGAGGCCTTTGGCCCTCCATGGGAAGCCAGGCTTCCAGTTTGTGGCAGCTTGCATCTGGAACAAATCCTGTTCCGTTCTGGATTGTAGGTGGCCGAGGCCAGTTGCCGGGCTGAGGGAGTTGGGCACAAAGGATGGCCTGTTTCCTGGGGTAAGTAAAGTCAGCTGCCCAGGTGCCTGATGTCAGTTTCTAGGAGGCCTTTGGCCCTCCATGGGAAGCCAGGCTTCCTGCTTGTGGCAGCTTGCATCTGGAAGAAATCCTGTTTTGTTCGGGATTGTAGGAGTCCGGAGGTGGGTGCCCGGCTGAGGGAGTTGGACACAAAGGATGGCCTGTTTCCAGGGGTAAGTAAAGTCAGCTGCCCAGGTGCCTGATGTCAGTTTGTAGGAGGCCTTTGGCCCTGCATAGGAAGCCAGGCTTCCTGCTTGTGGCAGCTTGCATCTGGAAGAAATCCTGTTCCGTTCGGGATTGTAGGTGGCCAAGGGCTGGTGCCCGGCAGAGGGAGTTGGGCACAAATGATGGCCTGTTTCCAGGGGTAAGTAAAGTCAGCTCCCCAGGTGCCTGATGTCAGTTTGTAGGAGGCCTTTGGCCCTCCATGGGAAGCCAGGCTTCCAGTTTATGGCAGCTTGCATCTGGAAGAAATCCTGTTCCGTTCGGGATTGTAGGTGGCCGAGGCCAGGTGCCCGGCAGAGGGAGTTGGGCACAAATGATGGCCTGTTTCATGAGGAAAGAAAAGTCAGCTGCCCAGGTGCCTGATGTCAGTTTGTAGGAGGCCTTTGGTCTTCCATGGAAAGCCACGCTTCCAGCTTGTGGCTGCATGCATCTGGAAGAAATCCTGTTCCGTTCGGGATTGTAGGTGGCCGAGGCCTGGTCCCCGACAGAGGGAGTTGGGCACAAAGGATGGCCTGTTTCCAGGGGTAAGTAAAGTCAGCTGCCCAGGTGCCTGATGTCAGTTTGTAGGAGGCCTTTGGCCCTCCAAGTGAAGCCACGTTTCCAGTTTGTGGCAGCTTGCATCTGGAAGAACTCCTGTTCCGTTCGGGATTGTAGGTGGCCGAAGCTGGGGGACCGGCAGAGGGAGTTGGGCACAAAGGATGGCCTGTTTCCAGAGGCAAGGAAAGTCAGCTGCCCAGGTGCCTGATGTCAGTTTGTAGGAGGCCTTTGGCCCTCCAAGGGAAGCTAGTCTTCCTGTTCAAGGCAGCTTGCATCTGGAAGAAATCCTGTTCCGTTCGGGATTGTAGGTGGCCGGAGCTGGGTGCCCGGATGAGGGAGTTGGTCACAAAGGATGGGCTGTTTCCAGGGGTAAGTAAAGTCAGCTGCCCAGGTGCCTGATGTCAGTTTGCAGGTGGCTATTGTTCCTCCATGGAAAGCCAGGCTTCCAGCTTGTGGCAGCTTGCATCGGGAAGTAATCCTGATCTGTTCGGTATTGCAGGTGGCCGAGGCCTGGTGCCCGGCAGAGGGAGTTGGGCACAAATGATGGCCTGTATCCAGGGGTAAGTAAAGTCAGCTGCCCAGGTGCCTGATGTCAGTTTGTAGGCGGCCTTTGGCCCTCCAAGAGAAGCCACGTTTCCAGCTTGTGGCAGCTTGCATCTGGAAGAACTCCGGTTCCGTTCGGGATTGTAGGTGGCCGAGGCCAAATGCCCGCCAGAGGGAGTTGGGCACAAAGAATGGCCTGTTTCCAGGGGTAAGTAAAGTCAGCTGCCCAGGTGCCTGATGTCAGTTTGTAGGAGCCCTTTGGCCCTCCATAGGAAGCCAGGCTTCCTGCTTGTGGCAGCTTGCATCTGGAAGAAATCCTGTTCCGTTCAGGATTGTAGGTGGCCAAGGCCTGGTGCCCGGCAGAGGGAGTTGGGCACAAAGGATGGACTCTTTCCAGGGGTAAGTAAAGTCAGCTGCCCAGGTGCCTGATGTCAGTTTGTAGGAGGCCTTTGGCCCTCCAAGGGAAGCTAGTCTTCCAGCTTGTGGCAGCTTGCATCTGGAAGAAATGCTGTTCCGTTCGGGATTGTAGGTGGCCGAGGCCAGGTGCACGGCAGAGGGAGTTGGGCACAAACGATGTCCTGTTTAGAGCGATAAGTAAAGTCAGCTGCCCACGTGCCTGATGTCAGTTTGTAGGAGGCCTTTGGCCCTCCAAGGAAAGCTAGTCTTTATGTTCAAGGCAGCTTGCATCTGGAAGAAATCCTGTTCCGTTCGGGATTGTAGGTGGCCGAGGCCAGGTGCCCGGCAGAGGGAGTTGGGCACAAAGGATGGCCTGTTTCCAGGGATAAGTCAGCTGCCCAGGTGCCTGATGTCAGTTTGTAGGAGGCCTTTGGCCCTCCATAGGAAACCAGTCTTCCAGCTTGTGGCAGCTTGCATCTGGAAGAAATCCTGTTCCGTTCGGGATAGTAGGTGGCCAAGGCCTGGTGCCCGGCAGAGGGAGTTGGGCACAAAGGATGGCCTGTTTCCACGGGTAAGTAAAGTCAGCTGCCCAGGTGCCTGATGTCAGTTTGTAGGAGGCCTTTGGCCCTCCATGGGAAGCCAGGCTTCCTGCTTGTGGCAGCTTGCATCTGGAAGAAATCCTGTTCCGTTCGGGATTGTAGGAGTCCAGAGCTGGGTGCCCGGCTGAGGGAGTTGGACACAAAGGATGGGCTGTTTCCAGGGGTAAGTAAAGTCAGCTGCCCAGGTGCCTGATGTCAGTTTGTAGGAGGCCTTTGGCCCTCCATGGGAAGCCAGGTTTCCTGCTTGTGGCAGCTGGCATCTGGAAGAAATCCTGTTTTGTTCGGGATTGTAGGAGTCCGGAGCTGGGTGCCCGCATGAGGGAGTTGGACACAAAGGATGGGCTGTTTCTAGGGGTAAGTAAAGTCAGCTGCCCAGGTGCCTGATGTCAGTTTGTAGGAGGCTTTTGGCCCTCCATGGGAAGCCAGATTTCCTGCTTGTGGCAGCTTGCATCTGGAAGAAATCCTGTTTCGTTCGGGATTGTAGGTGGCCAAGGCCTGGTGCCCGGCAGAGGGAGTTGGGCACAAATGTTGGCCTGTTTCCAGGGGTAAGTAAAGTCAGCTCCCCAGGTGCCTGATGTCAGTTTGTAGGAGGCCTTTGGCCCTCCATGGGAAGCCAGGCTTCCTGCTTGTGGCAGCTTGCATCTGGAAGAAATCCTGTTCTGTTCGGGATTGTAGGTGGCCGAGGCCAGGTGCCCAGCAGAGTGAGTTGGGCACAAATGATGGCCTGTTTCATGAGGAAAGTAAAGTGAGCTGCCCAAATGCCTGATTTCAGTTTGTAGGAGGCCTTTGGCCCTCCATAGGAAGCCAGGCTTCCTGCTTGTGGCAGCTTGCATCTGGAAGAAATCCTGTTCCGTTCGGGATTGTAGGTGGCCGGAGCTGGGTGCCCGGATGAGGGAGTTGGGCACAAAGGATGGCCTGTTTCCAGGGGTAAGTAAAGTCAGCTTCCCAGGTGCCTGATGTCAGTTTGTAGGAGGCCTTTGGCCCTCCAAGGGAAGCTTGTTTTCCACTTTGTGGCAGCTTGCATCGGGAAGTAATCCTGATCTGTTCGGGATTGCAGGTGGCCGAGGCCTGGTGCCCGGCAGAGGGAGTTGTGCACAAAGGATGGACTCTTTCCAGGGGTAAGTAAAGTCAGCTGCCCAGGTGCCTGATGTCAGTTTGTAGGAGGCCTTTGGCCCTCCAAGGGAAGCAAGTCTTCCAGCTTCTGGCAGCTTGCATCTGAAAGAAATGCTGTTCCGTTCGGGATTGTAGGTGTCCGAGGCCAGGTGCCCGGCAGAGGGAGTTGGGCACAAACGATGTCCTGTTTAGAGCGATAAGTAAAGTCAGCTGCCCACGTGCCTGATGTCAGTTTGTAGGAGGCCTTTGGCCCTCCATGGGAAGCCAGGCTTCCTGCTTGTGGCAGCTTGCATCTGGAAGAAATGCTGTTCCGTTCGGGATTGTCGGAGTCCAGAGCTGGGTGCCTGGCTGAGGGAGTTGGACACAAAGGTTGGGCTGTTTCCAGGGGTAAGTAAAGTCAGCTGCCCAGGTGTTTGATGTCAGTTTGTAGGAGGCCTTTGGCCCTCCATGGGAAGCCAGGTTTCCTGCTTGTGGCAGCTTGCATCTGGAAGAAATCCTGTTCCGTTCGGGATTGTAGGTGGCCGGAGCTGGGTGCCCGGATGAGGGAGTTGGACACAAAGGATGGGCTGTTTCCAGGGGTAAGTAAAGTCAGCTGCCCAGGTGCCTGATGTCAGTTTGCAGGTGGCTATTGGTCCTCCATGGAAAGCCAGGCTTCCAGCTTGTGGCAGCTTGCATCGGGAAGTAATCCTGATCTGTTCGGGATTGCAGGTGGCCGAGGCCTGGTGCCCGGCAGAGGGAGTTGGGCACAAAGGATGGCCTGTATCCAGGGGTAAGTAAAGTCAGCTGCCCAGGTGCCTGATGTCAGTTTGTAGGAGGCCTTTGGTCCTCCATGGGAAACCAGTCTTTCAGCTTGTGGCAGCTTGCATCTGGAAGAAATCCTGTTCCGTTCGGGATTGTAGGTGGCCGAGGCCAGGTGCCCGGCAGAGGGAGTTGGGCACAAAGGATGGGCTGTTTCCAGAGGTAAGTAAAGTCAGCTGCCCAGGTGCCTGATGTCAGTTTGTAGGCGGCCTTTGGCCCTCCAACTGAAGCCACGTTTCCAGCTTGTGGCAGCTTGCATCTGGAAGAACTCCGGTTCCGTTCGGGATTGTAGGTGGCCGAGGCCAAATGCCCGGCAGAGGGAGTTGGGCACAAAGGATGGCCTGTTTCCAGGGATAAGTCAGTTGCCCAGGTGCCTGATGTCAGTTTGTAGGCGGCCATTGGCCCTCCATAGGAAGCCAGGCTTCCTGCTTGTGGCAGCTTGCATCTGGAAGAAATCCTGTTCCGTTCGGGATTGTAGGTGGCCAAGGCCTGGTGCCCGGCAGAGGGAGTTGGGCACAAAGGATGGCCTGTTTCCACGGGTAAGTAAAGTCAGCTGCCCACGTGCCTGATGTCAGTTTGTAGGAGGCCTTTGGCCCTCCATGGGAAGCCAGGCTTCCTGCTTGTGGCAGCTTGCATCTGGAAGAAATCCTGTTCCGTTCGGGATTGTAGGAGTCCAGAGCTGGGTGCCCGGCTGAGGGAGTTGGACACAAAGGATGGGCTGTTTCCAGGGGTAAGTAAAGTCAGCTGCCCAGGTGCCTGATGTCAGTTTGTAGGAGGCCTTTGGCCCTCCATGGGAAGCCAGGTTTCCTGCTTGTGGCAGCTTGCATCTGGAAGAAATCCTGTTCCGTTCGGGATTGTAGGTGGCCAAGGCCTGGTGCCCGGCAGTGGGAGTTGGGCACAAATGATGGCCTGTTTCCTGGGGTAAGTAAAGTCAGCTGCTCAGGTGCCTGATGTTAGTTTGTAGGAGGCCTTTGGCCCTCCATGGGAAGCCAGGCTTCCAGTTTGTGGCAGCTTGCATCTGGAACAAATCCTGTTCCGTTCTGGATTGTAGGTGGCCGAGGCCAGTTGCCGGGCTGAGGGAGTTGGGCACAAAGGATGGCCTGTTTCCTGGGGTAAGTAAAGTCAGCTGCCCAGGTGCCTGATGTCAGTTTCTAGGAGGCCTTTGGCCCTCCATGGGAAGCCAGGCTTCCTGCTTGTGGCAGCTTGCATCTGGAAGAAATCCTGTTTTGTTCGGGATTGTAGGAGTCCGGAGGTGGGTGCCCGGCTGAGGGAGTTGGACACAAAGGATGGCCTGTTTCCAGGGGTAAGTAAAGTCAGCTGCCCAGGTGCCTGATGTCAGTTTGTAGGAGGCCTTTGGCCCTGCATAGGAAGCCAGGCTTCCTGCTTGTGGCAGCTTGCATCTGGAAGAAATCCTGTTCCGTTCGGGATTGTAGGTGGCCAAGGGCTGGTGCCCGGCAGAGGGAGTTGGGCACAAATGATGGCCTGTTTCCAGGGGTAAGTAAAGTCAGCTCCCCAGGTGCCTGATGTCAGTTTGTAGGAGGCCTTTGGCCCTCCATGGGAAGCCAGGCTTCCAGTTTATGGCAGCTTGCATCTGGAAGAAATCCTGTTCCGTTCGGGATTGTAGGTGGCCGAGGCCAGGTGCCCAGCAGAGGGAGTTGGGCACAAATGATGGCCTGTTTCATGAGGAAAGAAAAGTCAGCTGCCCAGGTGCCTGATGTCAGTTTGTAGGAGGCCTTTGGTCTTCCATGGAAAGCCACGCTTCCAGCTTGTGGCTGCATGCATCTGGAAGAAATCCTGTTCCGTTCGGGATTGTAGGTGGCCGAGGCCTGGTCCCCGACAGAGGGAGTTGGGCACAAAGGATGGCCTGTTTCCAGGGGTAAGTAAAGTCAGCTGCCCAGGTGCCTGATGTCAGTTTGTAGGAGGCCTTTGGCCCTCCAAGTGAAGCCACGTTTCCAGTTTGTGGCAGCTTGCATCTGGAAGAACTCCTGTTCCGTTCGGGATTGTAGGTGGCCGAAGCTGGGGGACCGGCAGAGGGAGTTGGGCACAAAGGATGGCCTGTTTCCAGAGGCAAGGAAAGTCAGCTGCCCAGGTGCCTGATGTCAGTTTGTAGGAGGCCTTTGGCCCTCCAAGGGAAGCTAGTCTTTATGTTCAAGGCAGCTTGCATCGGGAAGAAATCCTGTTCCGTTCGGGATTGTAGGTGGACGGAGCTGGGTGCCCAGCTGACGGAGTTGGGCACAAAGGATGGCCTGATTCCAGGGGTAAGTAAAGTCAGCTGCCCAGGTGCCTGATGTCAGTTTGTAGGAGGCCTTTGGCCCTCCAAGGGAAGCAAGTCTTCCTGTTCAAGGCAGCTTGCATCTGGAAGAAATCCTGTTCCGTTCGGGATTGTAGGTGGCCGGAGCTGGGTGCCCGGATGAGGGAGTTGGTCACAAAGGATGGGCTGTTTCCAGGGGTAAGTAAAGTCAGCTGCCCAGGTGCCTGATGTCAGTTTGCAGGTGGCTATTGTTCCTCCATGGAAAGCCAGGCTTCCAGCTTGTGGCAGCTTGCATCGGGAAGTAATCCTGATCTGTTCGGTATTGCAGGTGGCCGAGGCCTGGTGCCCGGCAGAGGGAGTTGGGCACAAATGATGGCCTGTATCCAGGGGTAAGTAAAGTCAGCTGCCCAGGTGCCTGATGTCAGTTTGTAGGCGGCCTTTGGCCCTCCAAGAGAAGCCACGTTTCCAGCTTGTGGCAGCTTGCATCTGGAAGAACTCCGGTTCCGTTCGGGATTGTAGGTGGCCGAGGCCAAATGCCCGCCAGAGGGAGTTGGGCACAAAGAATGGCCTGTTTCCAGGGGTAAGTAAAGTCAGCTGCCCAGGTGCCTGATGTCAGTTTGTAGGAGCCCTTTGGCCCTCCATAGGAAGCCAGGCTTCCTGCTTGTGGCAGCTTGCATCTGGAAGAAATCCTGTTCCGTTCAGGATTGTAGGTGGCCAAGGCCTGGTGCCCGGCAGAGGGAGTTGGGCACAAAGGATGGACTCTTTCCAGGGGTAAGTAAAGTCAGCTGCCCAGGTGCCTGATGTCAGTTTGTAGGAGGCCTTTGGCCCTCCAAGGGAAGCTAGTCTTCCAGCTTGTGGCAGCTTGCATCTGGAAGAAATGCTGTTCCGTTCGGGATTGTAGGTGGCCGAGGCCAGGTGCACGGCAGAGGGAGTTGGGCACAAACGATGTCCTGTTTAGAGCGATAAGTAAAGTCAGCTGCCCACGTGCCTGATGTCAGTTTGTAGGAGGCCTTTGGCCCTCCAAGGAAAGCTAGTCTTTATGTTCAAGGCAGCTTGCATCGGGAAGAAATCCTGTTCCGTTCGGGATTGTAGGTGGCCGGAGCTGGGTGCCCAGCTGAGGGAGTTGGGCACAAAGGATGGGCTGTTTCCAGGGGTAAGTAAAGTCAGCTGCCCAGGTGCCTGATGTCAGTTTGTAGGAGGCCTTTGGTCCTCCACGGGAAACCAGTCTTCCAGCTTGTGGCAGCTTGCATCTGGAAGAAATCCTGTTCCGTTCGGGATTGTAGGTGGCCGAGGCCAGGTGCCCGGCAGAGGGAGTTGGGCACAAAGGATGGCCTGTTTCCAGGGGTAAGTAAAGTCAGCTGCCCACGTGCCTGATGTCAGTTTGTAAGAGGCCTTTGGCCCTCCAAGTGAAGCCACGTTTCCAGCTTGTGGCAGCTTGCATCTGGAAGAACTCCGGTTCCGTTCGGGATTGTAGGTGGCCGAGGCCAGGTGCCCGGCAGAGGGAGTTGGGCACAAAGGATGTCCTTTTTCCAGGGATAAGTAAAGTCAGCTGCCCAGGTGCCTGATGTCAGTTTGTAGGAGGCCTTTGGCCCTCCAAGGGAAGCTCGTCTTCCTGTTTAAGGCAGCTTGCATCTGGAAGAAATCCTGTTCCGTTCGGGATTGTAGGTGGCCGGAGCTGGGTGCCCAGCTGAGGGAGTTGGGCACAAAGGATGGCCTGATTCCAGGGGTAAGTAAAGTCAGCTGCCCAGGTGCCTGATGTCAGTTTTTAGGAGGCCTTTGGCCCTCCATGGGAAGCCAGGCTTCCTGCTTGTGGCAGCTTGCATCTGGAAGAACTCCGGTTCCGTTCGGGATTGTAGGTGGCCGAGGCCAGGTGCCCGACAGAGGGAGTTGGGCACAAAGGATGGGCTGTTTAGAGGGATAAGTAAAGTCAGCTGCCCACGTGCCTGATGTCAGTTTGTAGAAGGCCTTTGGCCCTCCATGGGAAGCCAGGCTTCCTGCTTGTGGCAGCTTGCATCTGGAAGAAATCCTGTTCCGTTCGGGATTGTAGGTGGCCGGAGCTGGGTGCCCGGATGAGGGAGTTGGGCACAAAGGATGGCCGGTTTCCAGGGGTAAGTAAAGTCAGCTTCCCAGGTGCCTGATGTCAGTTTGTAGGAGGCCTTTGGCCCTCCAAGGGAAGCTTGTTTTCCACTTTGTGGCAGCTTGCATCGGGAAGTAATCCTGATCTGTTCGGGATTGCAGGTGGCCGAGGCCTGGTGCCCGGCAGAGGGAGTTGGGCACAAAGGATGGCCTGTATCCAGGGGTAAGTAAAGTCAGCTGCCCAGGTGCCTGATGTCAGTTTGTAGGAGGCCTTTGGTCCTCCATGGGAAACCAGTCTTTCAGCTTGTGGCAGCTTGCATCTGGAAGAAATCCTGTTCCGTTCGGGATTGTAGGTGGCCGAGGCCAGGTGCCCGGCAGAGGGAGTTGGGCACAAGGGATGGGCTGTTTCCAGGGGTAAGTAAAGTCAGCTGCCCAGGTGCCTGATGTCAGTTTGTAGGCGGCCTTTGGCCCTCCAAGTGAAGCCACGTTTCCTGCTTGTGGCAGCTTGCATCTGGAAGAACTCCGGTTCCGTTCGGGATTGTAGGTGGCCGAGGTCAGGTGCCCGGCAGAGGGAGTTGGGCACAAATGATGGCCTGTTTCATGAGGAAAGTAAAGTCAGCTGCCCAGGTGCATGATGTCAGTTTGTAGGAGGCCTTTGGTCCTCCATGCGAAGCCATGCTTCCAGCTTGTGGCAGCTTGCATCTGGAAGAAATGCTGTTCCGTTCGGGATTGTAGGTGGCCAAGGCCTGGTGCACGGCAGAAGGAGTTGGGCACAAAGGATGGCCTGTTTCCAGGGGTAAGTAAAGTCAGCTGCCCAGGTGCCTGATGTCAGTCTGTAGGAGGCCTTTGGTCCTCCAAGTGAAGCCACGTTTCCAGTTTGTGGCAGCTTGCATCTGGAAGAACTCCTGTTCCGTTCGGGATTGTAGGTGGCCAAGGCCTGGTGCCCGGCAGAGAAAGTTGGGCACAAAGGATGGCCTGTTTCCAGGGGTAAGTAAAGTCAGCTGCCCAGGTTCCTGATGTCAGTTTGTAGGAGGACATTTGCCCTCCAAGGGAAGCTAGTCTTCCAGTTTGTGGCAGCTTGCATCTGTAAGAAATCCTGTTCCGTTCGGGATTGTAGGTGGCCGAGGCCAGGTGCCCGGCAGAGGGAGTTTTGCACAAAGGATGTCCTGTTTCCAGGGGTAAGTAAAGTCAGCTGCCCAGGTGCCTGATGTCAGTTTGTAGGAGGCCTTTGGCCCTCCATGGGAAGTTAGGTTTCCTGCTTGTGGCAGCTTGCATCTGGAAGAAATCCTGTTTTGTTCGGGATTGTAGGAGTCCGGAGCTGGGTTCCCGGCTGAGGGAGTTGGACACAAATGATGGGCTGTTTCTAGGCGTAAGTAAAGTCAGCTGCCCAGGTGCCTGATGTCAGTTTGTAGGAGGCTTTTGGCCCTCCATGGGAAGCCAGATTTCCTGCTTGTGGCAGCTTGCATCTGGAAGAAATCCTGTTTCGTTCGGGATTGTAGGTGGCCAAGGCCTGGTGCCCGGCAGAGGGAGTTGGGCACAAATGTTGGCCTGTTTCCAGGGGTAAGTAAAGTCAGCTCCCCAGGTGCCTGATGTCAGTTTGTAGGAGGCCTTTGGCCCTCCATGGGAAGCCAGGCTTCCTGCTTGTGGCAGCTTGCATCTGGAAGAAATCCTGTTCTGTTCGGGATTGTAGGTGGCCGAGGCCAGGTGCCCAGCAGAGGGAGTTGGGCACAAATGATGGCCTGTTTCATGAGGAAAGTAAAGTGAGCTGCCCAAATGCCTGATTTCAGTTTGTAGGAGGCCTTTGGCCCTCCATAGGAAGCCAGGCTTCCTGCTTGTGGCAGCTTGCATCTGGAAGAAATCCTGTTCCGTTCGGGATTGTAGGTGGCCAAGGCCTGGTGCCCGGCAGAGGGAGTTGTGCACAAAGGATGGACTCTTTCCAGGGGTAAGTAAAGTCAGCTGCCCAGGTGCCTGATGTCAGTTTGTAGGAGGCCTTTGGCCCTCCAAGGGAAGCTAGTCTTCCTGTTCAAGGCAGCTTGCATCTGGAAGAAATCCTGTTCCGTTCGGGATTGTAGGTGGCGGGAGCTGGGTGCCCAGCTGAGGGAGTTGGGCACAAAGGATGGCCTGATTCCAGGGGTAAGTAAAGTCAGCTGCACAGGTGCCTGATGTCAGTTTGTAGGAGGCCTTAGGCCCTCCACGGGAAGCTAGTCTTCCAGCTTCTGGCAGCTTGCATCTGAAAGAAATGCTGTTCCGTTCGGGATTGTAGGTGGCCGAGGCCAGGTGCCCGGCAGAGGGAGTTGGGCACAAACGATGTCCTGTTTAGAGCGATAAGTAAAGTCAGCTGCCCACGTGCCTGATGTCAGTTTGTAGGAGGCCTTTGGCCCTCCATGGGAAGCCAGGCTTCCTGCTTGTGGCAGCTTGCATCTGGAAGAAATGCTGTTCCGTTCGGGATTGTCGGAGTCCAGAGCTGGGTACCCGGCTGAGGGAGTTGGACACAAAGGTTGGGCTGTTTCCAGGGGTAAGTAAAGTCAGCTGCCCAGGTGTTTGATGTCAGTTTGTAGGAGGCCTTTGGTCCTCCATGGAAAGCCAGGCTTCCAGCTTGTGGCAGCTTGCATCGGGAAGTAATCCTGATCTGTTCGGGATTGCAGGTGGCCGAGGCCTGGTGCCCGGCAGAGGGAGTTGGGCACAAAGGATGGCCTGTATCCAGGGGTAAGTAAAGTCAGCTGCCCAGGTGCCTGATGTCAGTTTGTAGGAGGCCTTTGGTCCTCCATGGGAAACCAGTCTTTCAGCTTGTGGCAGCTTGCATCTGGAAGAAATCCTGTTCCGTTCGGGATTGTAGGTGGCCGAGGCCAGATGCCCGGCAGAGGGAGTTGGGCACAAATGATGGGCTGTTTCCAGGGGTAAGTAAAGTTAGCTGCCCAGGTGCCTGATGTCAGTTTGTAGGCGGCATTTGGCCCTCCAAGTGAAGCCACGTTTCCAGCTTGTGGCAGCTTGCATCTGGAAGAACTCCGGTTCCGTTCGGGATTGTAGGTGGCCGAGGCCAAATGCCCGGCAGGGGGAGTTGGGCACAAAGGATGGCCTGTTTCCAGGGATAAGTCAGCTGCCCAGGTGCCTGATGTCAGTTTGTAGGAGGCCTTTGGCCCTCCAAGTGAAGCCAGGCTTCCTGCTTGTGGCAGCTTGCATCTGGAAGAAATCCTGTTCCGTTCGGGATTGTAGGTGGCCAAGGCCTGGTGCCCGGCAGAGGGAGTTGGGCACAAAGGATGGCCTGTTTCCACGGGTAAGTAAAGTCAGTTGCCCACGTGCCTGATGTCAGTTTGTAGGAGGCCTTTGGCCCTCCATGGGAAGCCAGGCTTCCTGCTTGTGGCAGCTTGCATCTGGAAGAAATCCTGTTCCGTTCGGGATTGTAGGAGTCCAGAGCTGGGTGCCCGGCTGAGGGAGTTGGACACAAAGGATGGCCTGTTTCCAGGGGTAAGTAAAGTCAGCTGCCCAGGTGCCTGATGTCAGTTTGTAGGAGGCCTTTGGCCCTCCATGGGAAGCCAGGTTTCCTGCTTGTGGCAGCTTGCATCTGGAAGAAATCCTGTTCCGTTCGGGATTGTAGGTGGCCAAGGCCTGGTGCCCGGCAGTGGGAGTTGGGCACAAATGATGGCCTGTTTTCTGGGGTAAGTAAAGTCAGCTGCTCAGGTGCCTGATGTTAGTTTGTAGGAGGCCTTTGGCCCTCCATGGGAAGCCAGGCTTCCAGTTTGTGGCAGCTTGCATCTGGAGCAAATCCTGTTCCGTTCTGGATTGTAGGTGGCCGAGGCCAGTTGCCGGGCTGAGGGAGTTGGGCACAAAGGATGGCCTGTTTCCTGGGGTAAGTAAAGTCAGCTGCCCAGGTGCCTGATGTCAGTTTCTAGGAGGCCTTTGGCCCTCCATGGGAAGCCAGGCTTCCTGCTTGTGGCAGCTTGCATCTGGAAGAAATCCTGTTTTGTTCGGGATTGTAGGAGTCCGGAGGTGGGTGCCCGGCTGAGGGAGTTGGACACAAAGGATGGCCTGTTTCCAGGGGTAAGTAAAGTCAGCTGCCCAGGTGCCTGATGTCAGTTTGTAGGAGGCCTTTGGCCCTGCATAGGAAGCCAGGCTTCCTGCTTGTGGCAGCTTGCATCTGGAAGAAATCCTGTTCCGTTCGGGATTGTAGGTGGCCGGAGCTGGGTGCCCGGATGAGGGAATTGGTCACAAAGGATGGGCTGTTTCCAGGGGTAAGTAAAGTCAGCTGCCCAGGTGCCTGATGTCAGTTTGCAGGTGGCTATTGTTCCTCCATGGAAAGCCAGGCTTCCAGCTTGTGGCAGCTTGCATCGGGAAGTAATCCTGATCTGTTCGGTATTGCAGGTGGCCGAGGCCTGGTGCCCGGCAGAGGGAGTTGGGCACAAAGGATGGCCTGTATCCAGGGGTAAGTAAAGTCAGCTGCCCAGGTGCCTGATGTCAGTTTGTAGGAGGCCTTTGGTCCTCCATGGGAAACCAGTCTTTCAGCTTGTGGCAGCTTGCATCTGGAAGAAATCCTGTTCCGTTCGAGATTGTAGGTGGCAGAGGCCAGGTGCCCGGCAGAGGGAGTTGGGCACAAAGGATGGCCTGTTTCCAGGGGTAAGTAAAGTCAGCTGCCCAGGTGCCTGATGTCAGTTTGTAGGCGGCCTTTGGCCCTCCAAGAGAAGCCACGTTTCCAGCTTGTGGCAGCTTGCATCTGGAAGAACTCCGGTTCCGTTCGGGATTGTAGGTGGCCGTGGCCAAATGCCCGGCAGAGGGAGTTGGGCACAAAGGATGGCCTGTTTCCAGGGGTAAGTAAAGTCAGCTGCCCAGGTGCCTGATGTCAGTTTGTAGGAGCCCTTTGGCCCTCCATAGGAAGCCAGGCTTCCTGCTTGTGGCAGCTTGCATCTGGAAGAAATCCTGTTCCGTTCGGGATTGTAGGTGGCCGAGGCCAGGTGCCCGGCAGAGGGAGTTGGGCACATATGATGGCTGGTTTCCAGGGGTAAGTAAAGTCAGCAGCCCAGGTGCCTGATGTCAGTTTGTAGGAGGCCTTTGGTCCTCCATGGGAAACCAGTCTTTCAGCTTGTGGCAGCTTGCATCTGGAAGAAATCCTGTTCCGTTCGGGATTGTAGTTGGCCGAGGCCAGGTGCCGGGAAGAGGGAGTTGGGCACAAAGGATGGCCTGTTTCCAGGGGTAAGTAAAGTCAGCTGCCCAGGTGCCTGATGTCAGTTTGTAGGCGGCCTTTGGCTTTCCAAGTGAAGCCACGTTTCCTGCTTGTGGCAGCTTGCATCTGGAAGAACTCCGGTTCCGTTCGGGATTGTAGGTGGCCGAGGCCAAATTCCCGGCAGAGGGAGTTGGGCACAAAGGATGGCCTGTTTCCAGGGGTAAGTAAAGTCAGCTGCCCAGGTGCCTGATGTCAGTTTGTAGGAGGCCTTTGGCCCTCCAAGTGAAGCCAGGCTTCCTGCTTGTGGCAGCTTGCATCTGGAAGAACTCCTGTTCCGTTCGGGATTGTAGGTGGCCGAGGCCAGGTGCCCGGCAGAGGGAGTTGGGCACACTGGATGACCTGTTTCCAGGGGTAAGTAAAGTCACCTGCCCAGGTGCCTGATGTCAGTTTGTAGGAGGCCTTTGGCCCTCCAAGGAAAGCTAGTCTTTATGTTCAAGGCAGCTTGCATCGGGAAGAAATCCTGTTCCGTTCGGGATTGTAGGTGGCCGGAGCTGGGTGCCCAGCTGAGGGAGTTGGGCACAAAGGATGGGCTGTTTCCAGGGGTAAGTCAGCTGCCCAGGTGCCTGATGTCAGTTTGTAGGAGGCCTTTGGCCCTCCAAGTGAAGCCAGGCTTCCTGCTTGTGGCAGCTTCCATCTGGAAGAAATCCTGTTCCGTTCGGGATTGTAGGTGGGCAAGGCCTGGTGCCCAGCAGAGGGAGTTGGGCACAAAGGATGGCCTGTTTCCACGGGTAAGTAAAGTCAGCTGCCCACGTGCCTGATGTCAGTTTGTAGGAGGCCTTTGGCCCTCCATGGGAAGCCAGGCTTCCTGCTTGTGGCAGCTTGCATCTGGAAGAAATCCTGTTCCGTTCGGGATTGTAGGAGTCCAGAGCTGGGTGCCCGGCTGAGGGAGTTGGACACAAAGGATGGCCTGTTTCCAGGGGTAAGTAAAGTCAGCTGCCCAGGTGCCTGATGTCAGTTTGTAGGAGGCCTTTGGCCCTCCATGGGAAGCCAGGTTTCCTGCTTGTGGCAGCTTGCATCTGGAAGAAATCCTGTTCCGTTCGGGATTGTAGGTGGCCAAGGCCTGGTGCCCGGCAGTGGGAGTTGGGCACAAATGATGGCCTGTTTCCTGGGGTAAGTAAAGTCAGCTGCTCAGGTGCCTGATGTAAGTTTGTAGGAGGCTTTTGGCCCTCCATGGGAAGCCAGGCTTCCAGTTTGTGGCAGCTTGCATCTGGAACAAATCCTGTTCCGTTCTGGATTGTAGGTGGCCGAGGCCAGTTGCCGGGCTGAGGGAGTTGGGCACAAAGGATGGCCTGTTTCATGAGGAAAGAAAAGTCAGCTGCCCAGGTGCCTGATGTCAGTTTGTAGGAGGCCTTTGGCCCTCCAAGTGAAGCCACGTTTCCAGTTTGTGGCAGCTTGCATCTGGAAGAACTCCTGTTCCGTTCGGATTGTAGGTGGCCGGAGCTGGGTGCCCGGATGAGGGAGTTGGTCACAAAGGATG
>NW_027094944.1:0-42569 GCF_029207755.1 Chamaea fasciata | reverse complement strand
GCCAGGGGACAGCCAGGGCCCCCCCAGAGGTTGAAGGGGCCCCCCCGCTCCAAACCCAGCACGGATGCCTGCGTTGCGGCCCCCCAAAAACCCATGGCCGCCCCCCGAGCTGATATCGACCCCCCCACAGCATCATTGATCCCCACCCGAGTGTCACTGACCCCCCCAATGTCATTGATGCCCCCCCAATATTCCATTGATCCTTCCTCAGCGTCGCTGACCCCCCCCAAAATTCCATTGATCCCCTCCACTTGATCCCGCCCTTTTTCTCCCCTCACGTTTCCCGCCCTTTTTCTCCCCTCACGTTTCCCGCCCTTTTTCGTGGGGAACGACCCCTGAGGGGTCCTGTGGAAGGATTCTGGAGGTCCGAGGGGTGAATTTGGGGTTTGGAGGGAGGTTTTGGGGGGTCCCAGGGATGGATTTGGGGGTTTTTGGGGGTCCAAGGGATGGATTTGGGGGTCCCGGGGTGGATCTGGGGTCCTGGGGAGGTTTTGGGGGGTCCCAGGGGTGGATTTGGGGTTCATAGGGAGGGGGTTTGGGGGGTTTTTTGGGGCCTCAGGGCTGAATTTGGGGTCCGGGGAGAGGTTTTGGGGGTTTTTTGGGGTCCCAGGGGTGAATTTGGGGTCCGGGGAGGGGTTTTTGGGGGTCCCTCACCTGCAGGGCATCGCGGGGGTGGCAGGGGAGGGGGCAGCGGGGGGGGCCCAGCGCCCACCCCCCCTTGGGCTTCAGGAGGGCGTCGATGAGACCGAAACAGCTCGGGGGGGGGGGGGTCAAAAACGGGCGGGGTCACGGGCTGGAACCCCCCAGTGCCCCCCAAACCACCCCCAGGGCCCCCCCGACCTCCAGGAGCCCGCAAAACCCTCCTCAGGTTCCTTTGATGCCTCAAATGGGCCGCCCAAACCTCCCGAAGCCCCCCCAAAAACACCCACAGCAGCCCCTTGAGACTCCCCGCAGACCCCCCAAAACCCCCCAAACCCCTCCAGGACAACTCGGGACCCCCAGGACCCCCAAAATCCGCCCCCCCCTCCCCCTGAGGCCTCATTTGACCCGCTCCACGTTGCGGACAGGCACCAGCTGATCAAGCCACAAGCACCAGCACCTGCGGGACTGGGATGGACTGGGAGCACTGGGAGGGTGATCAGAGGGAACTGGGATGGACGGGGAGTGGACTGGGACGAACTGGCAGGCGTGTGGGGGTCGATGGTGGGCACACGGTGCCTTACTGGTCTGTACTGGGATGGGTCCAATGGCCCCAGGGGAGGGGGTGTGGCCACACTGGTCCAGACTGGGAGGGGTGTCACCATGGCGCCGGAGGCGGAGTCGAGGATACGAGCAAGGCAGGGACACCTAGGGGACAGGCAGGGCACCCCCGGGGACACCTAGGGGACAGCCAGGGTACCCCCAGGGACACCTAAAGGAAAGCCTGGGAACCCCAGGGACAGCCAGGGCCCCCTCAGGGACAGCCAGGGCCCCCCAAGGGACAGCAAGGGCACCTCCAGGGACACCAAAGGGACAGCCAGGGCACCCCAGGGACAACTATGGGAAAGCCAGGGCACCCCTACGGACACCTAAAGGAAAGCCTGGGTACCCCAGGGACAGCCAGGGCACCCCAGGGACACCCAGGGCACCGCCAGGGACAGCTAGGGGACAGCCAGGGCACCCACAGGGACACCCAGGGCACCCCCAGGGACACCTAGGGGACAGCCAGGACACCCCAAGGGACACCTAGGGGACAGCCAGAGCAGCCCCAGGGACACCTAGGGGACAGCCAGGGCAGTCTCAGGGACACCTAGGGGACAGGCAGGGCACCCTAGGGACAGCCAGGGCTCCCCCAGGGACAACTAGGGGACAGCCAGGGACCCCCAGGGACACCTAGGGGACAGTCAGGGCACTCCAGGGACACCTAGGGGACAGCCAGAGCACCCCAAGGACAGCCAGGGCACCCCAGGGACACCTCGGGGACAGGCAGGGCACCCCCAGGGACACCTAGGGGACAGCCAGGGCACCCCCAGGGACACCTAGGGGACAGCCAAGGCAACCCCAGGGACACCTAGGGGACAGGCAGGGCACCCCCAGGGACACCTAGGGGACAGCCACGGCACCCCAGGGACACCTAGGGGACAGCCAGGGCACCCCAGGGACAGCCGGGGCACCCCTAGGGCACCCCAGGGACACCCAGGGCACCGCCAGGGACACGTAGGGGACAGTTAGGGCACACCTGGGACAGCCAGGGCACCCCCAGGGACACCTAGGGGACAGCCAGGGCACCCTCAGGGACACCGAGGGGACAGCCAGGGCACCCCAGGGACAGCCAGGGCACCCACAGGGCCAGAAAGGGCACCCCCAGGGCGCCCCAGGGACACCTAGGGGACAGCCAGGGCCCCCCAGGGACACCTAGAAGACAGCCAGGGCCCCCTCAGGGACAGCCAGGGCCCCCCAAGGGACAGCAAGGGCACCTCCAGGGACACCAATGGGACAGCTATGGCACCCCAGGGACAACTACGGGAAAGCCAGGGCACCCCTACGGACACCTAAAGGAAAGCCTGGGTACCCCAGGGACAGCCAGGGCACCCCAGGGACACCCAGGGCACCGCCAGGGACACCTAGGGGACAGCCAGAGCACCGCAAGGACAGCCAGGGCACCCCCAGGGACACCTCGGGGACAGGCAGGGCACCCCCAGGGACACCTAGGAGACAGCCAAGACAACCCCAGGGACACCAAGGGGACAGGCAGGGCACCCACAGAGACAGCCAGGGCACTCCAGGAACAGCCAGGTCACCCCCAGAGACACCTAGGGGACAGCCAGGGCACCCTCAGGGACACCGAGGGGACAGCCAGGGCACCCCAGGGACAGCCAGGGCACCCACAGGGCCAGAAAGGGCACCCCCAGGGCGCCCCAGGGACACCTAGGGGACAGGCAGGGACACCTAGGGGACAGACAGGGCCCTCCCAGGGACACCAGGGTACCCCCAGGGCCCCCCCAGGGCCAGACAAGGCACCCCTAGGGACACCTATGGGACAGGCAGGGACCCCCAGGGACAGCCAGGGCACCCCCAGGGACACCTAGGGGACAGCCAGGGCACCCCAGGGACGCCTTGGGGACAGCAAGGCACCCCAAGGACACCTAGGGGACAGCCACGGCACCCCAGGGAAAGCCAGGGCACCCCAGGGACACCTAGGGGACAGCCAGGGACCCCCAGGGACAGCCAGGGCACCCCCAGGGACTCCAGGGCATCCCCAGGGACACCTAGGGGACAGCCAGGGGCACCCCCAGGTAGAGCCAGGGGACAGCCAGGGCCCCCCCAGAGGTTGAAGGGGCCCCCCCGCTCCAAACCCAGCACGGATGCCTGCGTTGCGGCCCCCCAAAAACCCATGGCCGCCCCCCGAGCTTATATCGACCCCCCCACAGCATCATTGATCCCCACCCGAGTGTCACTGACCCCCCCCAATGTCATTGATGCCCCCCCCAATATTCCATTGATCCTTCCTCAGCGTCGCTGACCCCCCCCAAAATTCCATTGATCCCCTCCACTTGATCCCGCCCTTTTTCTCCCCTCACGTTTCCCGCCCTTTTTCTCCCCTCACGTTTCCCGCCCTTTTTCGTGGGGAACGACCCCTGAGGGGTCCTGTGGAAGGATTCTGGAGGTCCGAGGGGTGAATTTGGGGTTTGGAGGGAGGTTTTGGGGGGTCCCAGGGATGGATTTGGGGGTTTTTGGGGGTCCAAGGGATGGATTTGGGGGTCCCGGGGTGGATCTGGGGTCCTGGGGAGGTTTTGGGGGGTCCCAGGGGTGGATTTGGGGTTCATAGGGAGGGGGTTTGGGGGGTTTTTTGGGGCCTCAGGGCTGAATTTGGGGTCCGGGGAGAGGTTTTGGGGGTTTTTTTGGGGTCCCAGGGGTGAATTTGGGGTCCGGGGAGGGGTTTTTGGGGGTCCCTCACCTGCAGGGCATCGCGGGGGTGGCAGGGGAGGGGGGCAGCGGGGGGGGCCCAGCGCCCACCCCCCCCTTGGGCTTCAGGAGGGCGTCGATGAGACCGAAACAGCTCGGGGGGGGGGGGGGGTCAAAAAGGGGGGGGGGGTCACGGGCTGGAACCCCCCAGTGCCCCCCAAACCACCCCCAGGGCCCCCCCGACCTCCAGGAGCCCGCAAAACCCTCCTCAGGTTCCTTTGATGCCTCAAATGGGCCGCCCAAACCTCCCGAAGCCCCCCCAAAAACACCCACAGCAGCCCCTTGAGACTCCCCGCAGACCCCCCAAAACCCCCCAAACCCCTCCAGGACAACTCGGGACCCCCAGGACCCCCAAAATCCGCCCCCCCCCTCCCCCTGAGGCCTCGTTTGACCCGCTCCACGTTGCGGACAGGCAGCAGCTGATCAAGCCACAAGCACCAGCACCTGCGGGACTGGGATGGACTGGGAGCACTGGGAGGGTGATCAGAGGGAACTGGGATGGACGGGGAGTGGACTGGGACGAACTGGCAGGCGTGTGGGGGTCGATGGTGGGCACACGGTGCCTTACTGGTCTGTACTGGGATGGGTCCAATGGCCCCAGGGGAGGGGGTGTGGCCACACTGGTCCAGACTGGGAGGGGTGTCACCATGGCGCCGGAGGCGGAGTCGAGGATACGAGCGAGGCAGGGACACCTAGGGGACAGCCAGGGCACCCCCGGGGACACCTAGGGGACAGCCAGGGCACCCCAGGGACACCTAGGGGACAGCCAGGGCAGCCCTGGGACACCTAGGGGACAGCCAGGGCACCCCAGGGACACCTAAAGGAAAGCCTGGGAACCCCAGGGACAGCCAGGGCACCCCAGGGACAGCTAGTGGACAGCCAGGGCCCCCTCAGGGACAGCCAGGGCCCCCCAAGGGACAGCAAGGGCACCTCCAGGGACACCAAAGGGACAGCCAGGGCACCCCAGGGACAACTATGGGAAAGCCAGGGCACCCCTACGGACACCTAAAGGAAAGCCTGGGTACCCCAGGGACAGCCAGGGCACCCCAGGGACACCCAGGGCACCGCCAGGGACAGCTAGGGGACAGCCAGGGCACCCACAGGGACACCCAGGGCACCCCCAGGGACACCTAGGGGACAGCCAGGACACCCCAAGGGACACCTAGGGGACAGCCAGAGCAGCCCCAGGGACACCTAGGGGACAGCCAGGGCAGTCTCAGGGACACCTAGGGGACAGGCAGGGCACCCTAGGGACAGCCAGGGCTCCCCCAGGGACAACTAGGGGACAGCCAGGGCCCCCTCAGGGACAGCCAGGGCCCCCCAAGGGACAGCAAGGGCACCTCCAGGGACACCAATGGGACAGCCAGGGCACCCCAGGGACAACTACGGGAAAGCCAGGGCACCCCTACGGACACCTAAAGGAAAGCCTGGGTACCCCAAGGACAGCCAGGGCACCCCAGGGACACCCAGGGCACCGCCAGGGACACCTAGGGGACAGCCAGAGCACCGCAAGGACAGCCAGGGCACCCCCAGGGACACCTCGGGGACAGGCAGGGCACCCCCAGGGACACCTAGGGGACAGCCAAGGCAACCCCAGGGACACCAAGGGGACAGGCAGGGCACCCACAGGGACAGCCAGGGCACTCCAGGAACAGCCAGGTCACCCCCAGAGACACCGAGGGGACAGCCAGGGCACCCTCAGGGACACCGAGGGGCACCACCAGGGCGCCCCAGGGACACCTAGGGGACAGGCAGGGACACCTAGGGGACAGACAGGCCATGCCCAGGGCCACCCAGGGCACCCACAGGGACACCAAGGGGACAGCCAGGGCACCCCAGGGACACCTAGGGGACAGCCAGGGCACCCCCAGGGACAGCCAGGGCACCCCCAGGGACACCAAGGGGACAGCCAGGGACCCCCAGGGACAGCCAGGGCACCCCAGGGACACCTAGGGTACAGCAAGGGACCCCCAGGGACAGCCAGGGCACCCCAGGGACACCTAGGGGACAGGCAGGGCACCCCCGGGGACACCTAGGGGACAGCCAGGGTACCCCCAGGGACACCTAAAGGAAAGCCTGGGAACCCCAGGGACAGCCAGGGCCCCCTCAGGGACAGCCAGGGCCCCCCAAGGGACAGCAAGGGCACCTCCAGGGACACCAAAGGGACAGCCAGGGCACCCCAGGGACAACTATGGGAAAGCCAGGGCACCCCTACGGACACCTAAAGGAAAGCCTGGGTACCCCAGGGACAGCCAGGGCACCCCAGGGACACCCAGGGCACCGCCAGGGACAGCTAGGGGACAGCCAGGGCACCCACAGGGACACCCAGGGCACCCCCAGGGACACCTAGGGGACAGCCAGGACACCCCAAGGGACACCTAGGGGACAGCCAGAGCAGCCCCAGGGACACCTAGGGGACAGCCAGGGCAGTCTCAGGGACACCTAGGGGACAGGCAGGGCACCCTAGGGACAGCCAGGGCTCCCCCAGGGACAACTAGGGGACAGCCAGGGACCCCCAGGGACACCTAGGGGACAGTCAGGGCACTCCAGGGACACCTAGGGGACAGCCAGAGCACCCCAAGGACAGCCAGGGCACCCCAGGGACACCTCGGGGACAGGCAGGGCACCCCCAGGGACACCTAGGGGACAGCCAGGGCACCCCCAGGGACACCTAGGGGACAGCCAAGGCAACCCCAGGGACACCTAGGGGACAGCCAGGGCACCCCAGGGACACCTAGGGGACAGCCACGGCACCCCAGGGACACCTAGGGGACAGCCAGGGCACCCCAGGGACAGCCGGGGCACCCCTAGGGCACCCCAGGGACACCCAGGGCACCGCCAGGGACACGTAGGGGACAGTTAGGGCACACCTGGGACAGCCAGGGCACCCCCAGGGACACCTAGGGGACAGCCAGGGCACCCTCAGGGACACCGAGGGGACAGCCAGGGCACCCCAGGGACAGCCAGGGCACCCACAGGGCCAGAAAGGGCACCCCCAGGGCGCCCCAGGGACACCTAGGGGACAGCCAGGGCCCCCCAGGGACACCTAGAAGACAGCCAGGGCCCCCTCAGGGACAGCCAGGGCCCCCCAAGGGACAGCAAGGGCACCTCCAGGGACACCAATGGGACAGCTATGGCACCCCAGGGACAACTACGGGAAAGCCAGGGCACCCCTACGGACACCTAAAGGAAAGCCTGGGTACCCCAGGGACAGCCAGGGCACCCCAGGGACACCCAGGGCACCGCCAGGGACACCTAGGGGACAGCCAGAGCACCGCAAGGACAGCCAGGGCACCCCCAGGGACACCTCGGGGACAGGCAGGGCACCCCCAGGGACACCTAGGGGACAGCCAAGACAACCCCAGGGACACCAAGGGGACAGGCAGGGCACCCACAGAGACAGCCAGGGCACTCCAGGAACAGCCAGGTCACCCCCAGAGACACCTAGGGGACAGCCAGGGCACCCCTCAGGGACACCGAGGGGACAGCCAGGGCACCCCAGGGACAGCCAGGGCACCCACAGGGCCAGAAAGGGCACCCCCAGGGCGCCCCAGGGACACCTAGGGGACAGGCAGGGACACCTAGGGGACAGACAGGGCCCTCCCAGGGACACCAGGGTACCCCCAGGGTCCCCCCAGGGCCAGACAAGGCACCCCTAGGGACACCTATGGGACAGGCAGGGACCCCCAGGGACAGCCAGGGCACCCCCAGGGACACCTAGGGGACAGCCAGGGCACCCCAGGGACGCCTTGGGGACAGCAAGGCACCCCAAGGACACCTAGGGGACAGCCACGGCACCCCAGGGAAAGCCAGGGCACCCCAGGGACACCTAGGGGACAGCCAGGGACCCCCAGGGACAGCCAGGGCACCCCCAGGGACTCCAGGGCATCCCCAGGGACACCTAGGGGACAGCCAGGGCACCCCCAGGTAGAGCCAGGGGACAGCCAGGGCCCCCCCAGAGGTTGAAGGGGCCCCCCCGCTCCAAACCCAGCACGGATGCCTGCGTTGCGGCCCCCCCAAAAACCCATGGCCGCCCCCCGAGCTTATATCGACCCCCCCACAGCATCATTGATCCCCACCCGAGTGTCACTGACCCCCCCCAATGTCATTGATGCCCCCCCAATATTCCATTGATCCTTCCTCAGCGTCGCTGACCCCCCCCAAAATTCCATTGATCCCCTCCACTTGATCCCGCCCTTTTTCTCCCCTCACGTTTCCCGCCCTTTTTCTCCCCTCACGTTTCCCGCCCTTTTTCGTGGGGAACGACCCCTGAGGGGTCCTGTGGAAGGATTCTGGAGGTCCGAGGGGTGAATTTGGGGTTTGGAGGGAGGTTTTGGGGGGTCCCAGGGATGGATTTGGGGGTTTTTGGGGGTCCAAGGGATGGATTTGGGGGTCCCGGGGTGGATCTGGGGTCCTGGGGAGGTTTTGGGGGGTCCCAGGGGTGGATTTGGGGTTCATAGGGAGGGGGTTTGGGGGGTTTTTTTGGGGCCTCAGGGCTGAATTTGGGGTCCGGGGAGAGGTTTTGGGGGTTTTTTGGGGTCCCAGGGGTGAATTTGGGGTCCGGGGAGGGGTTTTTGGGGGTCCCTCACCTGCAGGGCATCGCGGGGGTGGCAGGGGAGGGGGCAGCGGGGGGGGCCCAGCGCCCACCCCCCCTTGGGCTTCAGGAGGGCGTCGATGAGACCGAAACAGCTCGGGGGGGGGGGGGGGGTCAAAAAAGGGGGGGGGGGTCACGGGCTGGAACCCCCCAGTGCCCCCCAAACCACCCCCAGGGCCCCCCCGACCTCCAGGAGCCCGCAAAACCCTCCTCAGGTTCCTTTGATGCCTCAAATGGGCCGCCCAAACCTCCCGAAGCCCCCCCAAAAACACCCACAGCAGCCCCTTGAGACTCCCCGCAGACCCCCCCAAAACCCCCCAAACCCCTCCAGGACAACTCGGGACCCCCAGGACCCCCAAAATCCGCCCCCCCCCTCCCCCTGAGGCCTCGTTTGACCCGCTCCACGTTGCGGACAGGCAGCAGCTGATCAAGCCACAAGCACCAGCACCTGCGGGACTGGGATGGACTGGGAGCACTGGGAGGGTGATCAGAGGGAACTGGGATGGACGGGGAGTGGACTGGGACGAACTGGCAGGCGTGTGGGGGTCGATGGTGGGCACACGGTGCCTTACTGGTCTGTACTGGGATGGGTCCAATGGCCCCAGGGGAGGGGGTGTGGCCACACTGGTCCAGACTGGGAGGGGTGTCACCATGGCGCCGGAGGCGGAGTCGAGGATACGAGCGAGGCAGGGACACCTAGGGGACAGCCAGGGCACCCCCGGGGACACCTAGGGGACAGCCAGGGCACCCCAGGGACACCTAGGGGACAGCCAGGGCAGCCCTGGGACACCTAGGGGACAGCCAGGGTACCCCCAGGGACACCTAAAGGAAAGCCTGGGAACCCCAGGGACAGCCAGGGCACCCCAGGGACAGCTAGTGGACAGCCAGGGCCCCCCTCAGGGACAGCCAGGGCCCCCCAAGGGACAGCAAGGGCACCTCCAGGGACACCAAAGGGACAGCCAGGGCACCCCAGGGACAACTATGGGAAAGCCAGGGCACCCCTACGGACACCTAAAGGAAAGCCTGGGTACCCCAGGGACAGCCAGGGCACCCCCAGGGACACCCAGGGCACCGCCAGGGACAGCTAGGGGACAGCCAGGGCACCCACAGGGACACCCAGGGCACCCCCAGGGACACCTAGGGGACAGCCAGGACACCCCAAGGGACACCTAGGGGACAGCCAGAGCAGCCCCAGGGACACCTAGGGGACAGCCAGGGCAGTCTCAGGGACACCTAGGGGACAGGCAGGGCACCCTAGGGACAGCCAGGGCTCCCCCAGGGACAACTAGGGGACAGCCAGGGACCCCCAGGGACACCTAGGGGACAGTCAGGGCACTCCAGGGACACCTAGGGGACAGCCAGAGCACCCCAAGGACAGCCAGGGCACCCCAGGGACACCTCGGGGACAGGCAGGGCACCCCCAGGGACACCTAGGGGACAGCCAGGGCACCCCCAGGGACACCTAGGGGACAGCCAAGGCAACCCCAGGGACACCTAGGGGACAGGCAGGGCACCCCCAGGGACACCTAGGGGACAGCCACGGCACCCCAGGGACACCTAGGGGACAGCCAGGGCACCCCAGGGACAGCCAGGGCGCCCCCAGGGACACATAGGGGACAGCCAGGGCACCCCTAGGGACAGCCGGGGCACCCCTAGGGCACCCCAGGGACACCCAGGGCACCGCCAGGGACACGTAGGGGACAGTTAGGGCACACCAGGGACAGCCAGGGCACCCCCAGGGACACCTAGAAGACAGCCAGGGCCCCCTCAGGGACAGCCAGGGCCCCCCAAGGGACAGCAAGGGCACCTCCAGGGACACCAATGGGACAGCTATGGCACCCCAGGGACAACTACGGGAAAGCCAGGGCACCCCTACGGACACCTAAAGGAAAGCCTGGGTACCCCAGGGACAGCCAGGGCACCCCAGGGACACCCAGGGCACCGCCAGGGACACCTAGGGGACAGCCAGAGCACCGCAAGGACAGCCAGGGCACCCCCAGGGACACCTCGGGGACAGGCAGGGCACCCCCAGGGACACCTAGGGGACAGCCAAGACAACCCCAGGGACACCAAGGGGACAGGCAGGGCACCCACAGAGACAGCCAGGGCACTCCAGGAACAGCCAGGTCACCCCCAGAGACACCTAGGGGACAGCCAGGGCACCCTCAGGGACACCGAGGGGACAGCCAGGGCACCCCAGGGACAGCCAGGGCACCCACAGGGCCAGAAAGGGCACCCCCAGGGCGCCCCAGGGACACCTAGGGGACAGGCAGGGACACCTAGGGGACAGACAGGCCATGCCCAGGGCCACCCAGGGCACCCACAGGGACACCAAGGGGACAGCCAGGGCACCCCAGGGACACCTAGGGGACAGCCAGGGCACCCCCAGGGACAACCAGGGCACCCCCAGGGACACCAAGGGGACAGCCAGGGACCCCCAGGGACAGCCAGGGCACCCCAGGGACACCTAGGGTACAGCAAGGGACCCCCAGGGACAGCCAGGGCACCCCAGGGACACCTAGGGGACAGCCAGGGCACCCCCAGGGACACCTAGGGGACAGCAAGGCACCCCAGGGACACCCTGGGCACCCCCAGGGACACATAAGGGACAGCCAGGGCACCCCAAGGAGAGCCAGGGCACCCCCAGGGACACCTAGGGGACAGGCAGGGACACCTAGGGGACAGACAGGCCATGCCCAGGGCCACCCAGTGCACCCACAGGGACACCAAGGGGACAGCCAGGGCACCCCTAGGACACCCAGGGCACCCCCAGGGACACCTAGGGGACAGCCAGGGCACCCCAGGGACACCCAGGGCACCCCCAGGGACCGCTAGGGGACAGCCAGGGCATCCCCAGGGACACCAGAGCACCCCCAGGGACACTTAGGGGACAGCCAGGGCCCTCCCAGGGACACCAGGGTACCCCCAGGGCCCCCCCAGGGACAGACAAGGCACCCCTAGGGACACCTATGGGACAGGCAGGGACCCCCAGGGACAGCCAGGACACCCCCAGGGACACCTAGGGGACAGCCAGGGCACCCCAGGGACGCCTTGGGGACAGCAAGGCACCCCAAGGACACCTAGGGGACAGCCACGGCACCCCAGGGAAAGCCAGGGCACCCCAGGGACACCTAGGGGACAGCCAGGGACCCCCAGGGACAGCCAGGGCACCCCCAGGGACACCTAGGGGACAGCCAGGGCACCCCCAGGGACACCTAGGGGAGAGCAAGGCACCCAGGGACACCCTGGGCACCCCCAGGGACACATAAGGGACAGCCAGGGCACCCCAAGAAGAGCCAGGGCATCCCCAGGGATAGCCAGGGCACCCCCAGGGACATGCAGGGGACAGCTAGGGCACACCAGGGACAGCTAGGGCACCCACAGGGCCAGAAAGGGCACCCCCAGGGCGCCCCAGGGACACCAAGGGGACAGGCAGGCCATGCCCAGGGCCACCCAGGGCACCCACAGGGACACCAAGGGGACTGCCAGGGCACCCCTAGGACACCCAGGGCACCCCAGGGACACCTAGGGGACAGCCAGGGCACCCCAGGGACACCCAGGGCACCCCCAGGGACAGCTAGGGGACAGCCAGGGCATCCCCAGGGACACCAGAGCACCCCCAGGGACACTTAGGGGACAGCCAGGGCCCTCCCAGGGACACCAGGGTACCCCCAGGGCCCCTCCAGGGACAGACAAGGCACCCCTAGGGACACCTAGGGGACAGCCAGGGCTCCCCCAAGGACACCTAGGGGACAGCCAGGGCACGCCAGGGACACCCAGGGCACCCCCAGGGACACCTAGGGGACCTCCAGGGCACTCCCAGGGACACCTAGGGGAAAGCCAGGGAACCCCAGGGACGCCCTGAGCACCTCCAGGGACACCTAGGGGACAGCCAGGGTACTCCAGGGACACCAAGGGGACAGCCAGGGCACCCCCAGGGGCACATAGGGGGACAGCCTGGGCACCCCAGGGACACCCAGGGCACCCCCAAGGATACCTAGGGGACAGCCAGGACACCCCAAGGGACACCTTGGGGACAGCCAGAGCACCCCCAGGGACACCTAGGGGACAGCCACGGCACTCCCAGGGACACCTAGGGGACAGGCAGGGCACCCTAGGGACAGCCAGGGCTCCCCCAGGGACAACTAGGGGACAGCCAGGGACCCCCAGGGACACCTAGGAGACAGTCAGGGCACTCCAGGGACACCTAGGGGACAGCCAGAGCACCCCAAGGACAGCCAGGGCACCCCAGGGACACCTCGGGGACAGGCAGGGCACCCCCAGGGACACCTAGGGGACAGCCAGGGCACCCCCAGGGACACCTAGGGGACAGCCAAGGCAACCCCAGGGACACCTAGGGGACAGGCAGGGCACCCCCAGGGACACCTAGGGGACAGCCACGGCACCGCAGGGACACCTAGGGGACAGCCAGGGCACCCCAGGGACAGCCAGGGCGCCCCCAGGGACACATAGGGGACACCCAGGGCACCCCCAGGGACACGCAGGGGACAGCTAGGGCACACCAGGGACAGCCAGGGCACCCACAGGGCCAGAAAGGGCACCCCCAGGGCGCCCCAGGGACACCTAGGGGACAGGCAGGGACACCTAGGGGACAGACAGGGCCCTCCCAGGGACACCAGGGTACCCCCAGGGCCCCCCCAGGGCCAGACAAGGCACCCCTATGGACACCTATGGGACAGGCAGGGACCCCCAGGGACAGCCAGGGCACCCCCAGGGACACCTAGGGGACAGCCAGGGCACCCCAGGGACGCCTTGGGGACAGCAAGGCACGCCAAGGACACCTAGGGGACAGCCACGGCACCCCAGGGAAAGCCAGGGCACCCCAGGGACACCTAGGGGACAGCCAGGGACCCCCAGGGACAGCCAGGGCACCTCCAGGGACTCCAGGGCATCCCCAGGGACACCTAGGGGACAGCCAGGGCACCCCCAGGTACAGCCAGGGGACAGCCAGGGCCCCCCCAGAGGTTGAAGGGGCCCCCCCCGCTCCAAACCCAGCACGGATGCCTGCGTTGCGGCCCCCCAAAAACCCATGGCCGCCCCCCGAGCTGATATCGACCCCCCCACAGCATCATTGATCCCCACCCGAGTGTCACTGACCCCCCCAATGTCATTGATGCCCCCCCAATATTCCATTGATCCTTCCTCAGCGTCGCTGACCCCCCCCAAAATTCCATTGATCCCCTCCACTTGATCCCGCCCTTTTTCTCCCCTCACGTTTCCCGCCCTTTTTCTCCCCTCACGTTTCCCGCCCTTTTTCTCCCCTCACGTTTCCCGCCCTTTTTCGTGGGGAACGACCCCTGAGGGGTCCTGTGGAAGGATTCTGGAGGTCCGAGGGGTGAATTTGGGGTTTGGAGGGAGGTTTTGGGGGGTCCCAGGGATGGATTTGGGGGTTTTTGGTGGTCCAAGGGATGGATTTGGGGGTCCCGGGGTGGATCTGGGGTCCTGGGGAGGTTTTGGGGGGTCCCAGGGGTGGATTTGGGGTTCATAGGGAGGGGTTTTTGGGGGTTTTTTGGGGCCTCAGGGCTGAATTTGGGGTCCGGGGAGAGGTTTTGGGGGTTTTTTGGGGTCCCAGGGGTGAATTTGGGGTCCGGGGAGGGGTTTTTGGGGGTCCCTCACCTGCAGGGCATCGCGGGGGTGGCAGGGGAGGGGGCAGCGGGGGGGGCCCAGCGCGCACCCCCCCTTGGGCTTCAGGAGGGCGTCGATGAGACCGAAACAGCTCGGGCGGGGGGGGGGGGTCAAAAACGGGGGGGGGGTCACGGGCTGGAACCCCCCAGTGCCCCCCAAACCACCCCCAGGGCCCCCCCGACCTCCAGGAGCCCGCAGAACCCTCCTCAGGTTCCTTTGATGCCTCAAATGGGCCGCCCAAACCTCCCGAAGCCCCCCCAAAAACACCCACAGCAGCCCCTTGAGACTCCCCGCAGACCCCCCCAAAACCCCCCAAACCCCTCCAGGACAACTCGGGACCCCCAGGACCCCCAAAATCCGCCCCCCCCTCCCCCTGAGGCCTCATTTGACCCGCTCCACGTTGCGGACAGGCACCAGCTGATCAAGCCACAAGCACCAGCAGCTGCGGGACTGGGATGGACTGGGAGCACTGGGAGGGTGATCAGAGGGAACTGGGATGGACGGGGAGTGGACTGGGACGAACTGGCAGGCGTGTGGGGGTCGATGGTGGGCACACGGTGCCTTACTGGTCTGTACTGGGATGGGTCCAATGGCCCCAGGGGAGGGGGTGTGGCCACACTGGTCCAGACTGGGAGGGGTGTCACCATGGCGCCGGAGGCGGAGTCGAGGATACGAGCGAGGCAGGGACACCTAGGGGACAGCCAGGGCACCCCCGGGGACACCTAGGGGACAGCCAGGGCACCCCAGGGACACCTAGGGGACAGCCAGGGCAGCCCTGGGACACCTAGGGGACAGCCAGGGTACCCCCAGGGACACCTAAAGGAAAGCCTGGGAACCCCAGGGACAGCCAGGGCACCCCAGGGACAGCTAGGGGACAGCCAGGGCCCCCTCAGGGACAGCCAGGGCCCCCCAAGGGACAGCAAGGGCACCTCCAGGGACACCAAAGGGACAGCCAGGGCACCCCAGGGACAACTATGGGAAAGCCAGGGCACCCCTACGGACACCTAAAGGAAAGCCTGGGTACCCCAGGGACAGCCAGGGCACCCACAGGGCCAGAAAGGGCACCCCCAGGGCGCCCCAGGGACACCTCGGGGACAGCCAGGGCCCCCCAGGGACACCTAGAAGACAGCCAGGGCCCCCTCAGGGACAGCCAGGGCCCCCCAAGGGACAGCAAGGGCACCTCCAGGGACACCAATGGGACAGCCAGGGCACCCCAGGGACAACTACGGGAAAGCCAGGGCACCCCTACGGACACCTAAAGGAAAGCCTGGGTACCCCAAGGACAGCCAGGGCACCCCAGGGACACCCAGGGCACCGCCAGGGACACCTAGGGGACAGCCAGAGCACCGCAAGGACAGCCAGGGCACCCCCAGGGACACCTCGGGGACAGGCAGGGCACCCCCAGGGACACCTAGGGGACAGCCAAGGCAACCCCAGGGACACCAAGGGGACAGGCAGGGCACCCACAGGGACAGCCAGGGCACTCCAGGAACAGCCAGGTCACCCCCAGAGACACCGAGGGGACAGCCAGGGCACCCTCAGGGACACCGAGGGCACCACCAGGGCGCCCCAGGGACACCTAGGGGACAGGCAGGGACACCTAGGGGACAGACAGGCCATGCCCAGGGCCACCCAGGGCACCCACAGGGACACCAAGGGGACAGCCAGGGCACCCCAGGGACACCTAGGGGACAGCCAGGGCACCCCCAGGGACAGCCAGGGCACCCCCAGGGACACCAAGGGGACAGCCAGGGACCCCCAGGGACAGCCAGGGCACCCCAGGGACACCTAGGGTACAGCAAGGGACCCCCAGGGACAGCCAGGGCACCCCAGGGACACCTAGGGGACAGCCAGGGCACCCCCAGGGACACCTAGGGGACAGCAAGGCACCCCAGGGACACCCTGGGCACCCCCAGGGACACATAAGGGACAGCCAGGGCACCCCAAGGAGAGCCAGGGCACCCCCAGGGATTGCCAGGGCATCCCCGGGGACACCTAGGGGACAGCCAGGGCACCCCAGGGACAGCCAGGGCAGCCCCAGGGACACCTAGGGGACAGCCAGGGCATCCCCAGGGACACCAGAGCACCCCCAGGGACACTTAGGGGACAGCCAGGGCCCTCTCAGGGACACCATGGTACCCCCAGGGCCCCCCCAGGGACAGACAAGGCACCCGTAGGGACACCTATGGGACAGCCAGGGACCCCCAGGGACAGCCAGGGCACCCCCAGGGACACCTAGGGGACAGCCAGGGCTCCCCCAAGGACACCTAGGGGACAGCCAGGGCACGCCAGGGACACCCAGGGCACCCCCAGGGACACCTAGGGGACCTCCAGGGCACTCCCAGGGACACCTATGGGAAAGCCAGGGAACCCCAGGGACGCCCTGAGCACCTCCAGGGACACCTAGGGGACAGCCAGGGTACTCCAGGGACACCAAGGGGACAGCCAGGGCACCCCCAGGGACACATAGGGGACAGCCTGGGCACCCCAGGGACACCTTGGGGACAGCCAGAGCACCCCCAGGGAACCCTAGGGGACAGCCAGGGCACTCCCAGGGACACCTAGGGGAAAGGCAGGGCACCCCAGGGACAACTAGGGGACAGCCAGGGACCCCCAGGGACACCTAGGAGACAGTCAGGGCACTCCAGGGACACCTAGGGGACAGCCAGAGCACCCCAAGGACAGCCAGGGCACCCCAGGGACACCTCGGGGACAGGCAGGGCACCCCCAGGGACACCTAGGGGACAGCCAGGGCACCCCCAGGGACACCTAGGGGACAGCCAAGGCAACCCCAGGGACACCTAGGGGACAGGCAGGGCACCCCCAGTGACACCTAGGGGACAGCCACGGCACCCCAGGGACACCTAGGGGACAGCCAGGGCACCCCAGGGACAGCCAGGGCGCCCCCAGGGACACATAGGGGACAGCCAGGGTACCCCCAGGGACACGCAGGGGACAGCTAGGGCACACCAGGGACACCTAGGGGACAGCCAGGGCACCCTCAGGGACAAGGAGGGGACAGCCAGGGCACCCCAGGGACAGCCAGGGCACCCACAGGGCCAGAAAGGGCACCCCCAGGGCGCCCCAGGGACACCTAGGGGACAGGCAGGGACACCTAGGGGACAGACAGGGCCCTCCCAGGGACACCAGGGTACCCCCAGGGCCCCCCCAGGGCCAGACAAGGCACCCCTAGGGACACCTATGGGACAGGCAGGGACCCCCAGGGACAGCCAGGGCACCCCCAGGGACACCTAGGGGACAGCCAGGGCACCCCAGGGACGCCTTGGGGACAGCAAGGCACCCCAAGGACACCTAGGGGACAGCCACGGCACCCCAGGGAAAGCCAGGGCACCCCAGGGACACCTAGGGGACAGCCAGGGACCCCCAGGGACAGCCAGGGCACCCCCGGGGACTCCAGGGCATCCCCAGGGACACCTAGGGGACAGCCAGGGCACCCCCAGGTACAGCCAGGGGACAGCCAGGGCCCCCCCAGAGGTTGAAGGGGCCCCCCCGCTCCAAACCCAGCACGGATGCCTGCGTTGCGGCCCCCCAAAAACCCATGGCCGCCCCCCGAGCTGATATCGACCCCCCCACAGCATCATTGATCCCCACCCGAGTGTCACTGACCCCCCCAATGTCATTGATGCCCCCCCAATATTCCATTGATCCTTCCTCAGCGTCGCTGACCCCCCCCAAAATTCCATTGATCCCCTCCACTTGATCCCGCCCTTTTTCTCCCCTCACGTTTCCCGCCCTTTTTCTCCCCTCACGTTTCCCGCCCTTTTTCGTGGGGAACGACCCCTGAGGGGTCCTGTGGAAGGATTCTGGAGGTCCGAGGGGTGAATTTGGGGTTTGGAGGGAGGTTTTGGGGGGTCCCAGGGATGGATTTGGGGGTTTTTGGGGGTCCAAGGGATGGATTTGGGGGTCCCGGGGTGGATCTGGGGTCCTGGGGAGGTTTTGGGGGGTCCCAGGGGTGGATTTGGGGTTCATAGGGAGGGGGTTTGGGGGGTTTTTTGGGGCCTCAGGGCTGAATTTGGGGTCCGGGGAGAGGTTTTGGGGGTTTTTTGGGGTCCCAGGGGTGAATTTGGGGTCCGGGGAGGGGTTTTTGGGGGTCCCTCACCTGCAGGGCATCGCGGGGGTGGCAGGGGAGGGGGCAGCGGGGGGGGCCCAGCGCCCACCCCCCCTTGGGCTTCAGGAGGGCGTCGATGAGACCGAAACAGCTCGGGGGGGGGGGGGTCAAAAACGGGCGGGGTCACGGGCTGGAACCCCCCAGTGCCCCCCAAACCACCCCCAGGGCCCCCCCGACCTCCAGGAGCCCGCAAAACCCTCCTCAGGTTCCTTTGATGCCTCAAATGGGCCGCCCAAACCTCCCGAAGCCCCCCCAAAAACACCCACAGCAGCCCCTTGAGACTCCCCGCAGACCCCCCAAAACCCCCCAAACCCCTCCAGGACAACTCGGGACCCCCAGGACCCCCAAAATCCGCCCCCCCCTCCCCCTGAGGCCTCATTTGACCCGCTCCACGTTGCGGACAGGCACCAGCTGATCAAGCCACAAGCACCAGCACCTGCGGGACTGGGATGGACTGGGAGCACTGGGAGGGTGATCAGAGGGAACTGGGATGGACGGGGAGTGGACTGGGACGAACTGGCAGGCGTGTGGGGGTCGATGGTGGGCACACGGTGCCTTACTGGTCTGTACTGGGATGGGTCCAATGGCCCCAGGGGAGGGGGTGTGGCCACACTGGTCCAGACTGGGAGGGGTGTCACCATGGCGCCGGAGGCGGAGTCGAGGATACGAGCAAGGCAGGGACACCTAGGGGACAGGCAGGGCACCCCCGGGGACACCTAGGGGACAGCCAGGGTACCCCCAGGGACACCTAAAGGAAAGCCTGGGAACCCCAGGGACAGCCAGGGCCCCCTCAGGGACAGCCAGGGCCCCCCAAGGGACAGCAAGGGCACCTCCAGGGACACCAAAGGGACAGCCAGGGCACCCCAGGGACAACTATGGGAAAGCCAGGGCACCCCTACGGACACCTAAAGGAAAGCCTGGGTACCCCAGGGACAGCCAGGGCACCCCAGGGACACCCAGGGCACCGCCAGGGACAGCTAGGGGACAGCCAGGGCACCCACAGGGACACCCAGGGCACCCCCAGGGACACCTAGGGGACAGCCAGGACACCCCAAGGGACACCTAGGGGACAGCCAGAGCAGCCCCAGGGACACCTAGGGGACAGCCAGGGCAGTCTCAGGGACACCTAGGGGACAGGCAGGGCACCCTAGGGACAGCCAGGGCTCCCCCAGGGACAACTAGGGGACAGCCAGGGACCCCCAGGGACACCTAGGGGACAGTCAGGGCACTCCAGGGACACCTAGGGGACAGCCAGAGCACCCCAAGGACAGCCAGGGCACCCCAGGGACACCTCGGGGACAGGCAGGGCACCCCCAGGGACACCTAGGGGACAGCCAGGGCACCCCCAGGGACACCTAGGGGACAGCCAAGGCAACCCCAGGGACACCTAGGGGACAGGCAGGGCACCCCCAGGGACACCTAGGGGACAGCCACGGCACCCCAGGGACACCTAGGGGACAGCCAGGGCACCCCAGGGACAGCCGGGGCACCCCTAGGGCACCCCAGGGACACCCAGGGCACCGCCAGGGACACGTAGGGGACAGTTAGGGCACACCTGGGACAGCCAGGGCACCCCCAGGGACACCTAGGGGACAGCCAGGGCACCCTCAGGGACACCGAGGGGACAGCCAGGGCACCCCAGGGACAGCCAGGGCACCCACAGGGCCAGAAAGGGCACCCCCAGGGCGCCCCAGGGACACCTAGGGGACAGCCAGGGCCCCCCAGGGACACCTAGAAGACAGCCAGGGCCCCCTCAGGGACAGCCAGGGCCCCCCAAGGGACAGCAAGGGCACCTCCAGGGACACCAATGGGACAGCTATGGCACCCCAGGGACAACTACGGGAAAGCCAGGGCACCCCTACGGACACCTAAAGGAAAGCCTGGGTACCCCAGGGACAGCCAGGGCACCCCAGGGACACCCAGGGCACCGCCAGGGACACCTAGGGGACAGCCAGAGCACCGCAAGGACAGCCAGGGCACCCCCAGGGACACCTCGGGGACAGGCAGGGCACCCCCAGGGACACCTAGGAGACAGCCAAGACAACCCCAGGGACACCAAGGGGACAGGCAGGGCACCCACAGAGACAGCCAGGGCACTCCAGGAACAGCCAGGTCACCCCCAGAGACACCTAGGGGACAGCCAGGGCACCCTCAGGGACACCGAGGGGACAGCCAGGGCACCCCAGGGACAGCCAGGGCACCCACAGGGCCAGAAAGGGCACCCCCAGGGCGCCCCAGGGACACCTAGGGGACAGGCAGGGACACCTAGGGGACAGACAGGGCCCTCCCAGGGACACCAGGGTACCCCCAGGGCCCCCCCAGGGCCAGACAAGGCACCCCTAGGGACACCTATGGGACAGGCAGGGACCCCCAGGGACAGCCAGGGCACCCCCAGGGACACCTAGGGGACAGCCAGGGCACCCCAGGGACGCCTTGGGGACAGCAAGGCACCCCAAGGACACCTAGGGGACAGCCACGGCACCCCAGGGAAAGCCAGGGCACCCCAGGGACACCTAGGGGACAGCCAGGGACCCCCAGGGACAGCCAGGGCACCCCCAGGGACTCCAGGGCATCCCCAGGGACACCTAGGGGACAGCCAGGGCACCCCCAGGTAGAGCCAGGGGACAGCCAGGGCCCCCCCAGAGGTTGAAGGGGCCCCCCCGCTCCAAACCCAGCACGGATGCCTGCGTTGCGGCCCCCCAAAAACCCATGGCCGCCCCCCGAGCTTATATCGACCCCCCCACAGCATCATTGATCCCCACCCGAGTGTCACTGACCCCCCCAATGTCATTGATGCCCCCCCAATATTCCATTGATCCTTCCTCAGCGTCGCTGACCCCCCCCAAAATTCCATTGATCCCCTCCACTTGATCCCGCCCTTTTTCTCCCCTCACGTTTCCCGCCCTTTTTCTCCCCTCACGTTTCCCGCCCTTTTTCGTGGGGAACGACCCCTGAGGGGTCCTGTGGAAGGATTCTGGAGGTCCGAGGGGTGAATTTGGGGTTTGGAGGGAGGTTTTGGGGGGTCCCAGGGATGGATTTGGGGGTTTTTGGGGGTCCAAGGGATGGATTTGGGGGTCCCGGGGTGGATCTGGGGTCCTGGGGAGGTTTTGGGGGGTCCCAGGGGTGGATTTGGGGTTCATAGGGAGGGGGTTTGGGGGGTTTTTTGGGGCCTCAGGGCTGAATTTGGGGTCCGGGGAGAGGTTTTGGGGGTTTTTTTGGGGTCCCAGGGGTGAATTTGGGGTCCGGGGAGGGGTTTTTGGGGGTCCCTCACCTGCAGGGCATCGCGGGGGTGGCAGGGGAGGGGGCAGCGGGGGGGGCCCAGCGCCCACCCCCCCTTGGGCTTCAGGAGGGCGTCGATGAGACCGAAACAGCTCGGGGGGGGGGGGGGGTCAAAAAGGGGGGGGGGGTCACGGGCTGGAACCCCCCAGTGCCCCCCAAACCACCCCCAGGGCCCCCCCCGACCTCCAGGAGCCCGCAAAACCCTCCTCAGGTTCCTTTGATGCCTCAAATGGGCCGCCCAAACCTCCCGAAGCCCCCCCAAAAACACCCACAGCAGCCCCTTGAGACTCCCCGCAGACCCCCCAAAACCCCCCAAACCCCTCCAGGACAACTCGGGACCCCCAGGACCCCCAAAATCCGCCCCCCCCCTCCCCCTGAGGCCTCGTTTGACCCGCTCCACGTTGCGGACAGGCAGCAGCTGATCAAGCCACAAGCACCAGCACCTGCGGGACTGGGATGGACTGGGAGCACTGGGAGGGTGATCAGAGGGAACTGGGATGGACGGGGAGTGGACTGGGACGAACTGGCAGGCGTGTGGGGGTCGATGGTGGGCACACGGTGCCTTACTGGTCTGTACTGGGATGGGTCCAATGGCCCCAGGGGAGGGGGTGTGGCCACACTGGTCCAGACTGGGAGGGGTGTCACCATGGCGCCGGAGGCGGAGTCGAGGATACGAGCGAGGCAGGGACACCTAGGGGACAGCCAGGGCACCCCCGGGGACACCTAGGGGACAGCCAGGGCACCCCAGGGACACCTAGGGGACAGCCAGGGCAGCCCTGGGACACCTAGGGGACAGCCAGGGCACCCCAGGGACACCTAAAGGAAAGCCTGGGAACCCCAGGGACAGCCAGGGCACCCCAGGGACAGCTATGTGGACAGCCAGGGCCCCCTCAGGGACAGCCAGGGCCCCCAAGGGACAGCAAGGGCACCTCCAGGGACACCAAAGGGACAGCCAGGGCACCCCAGGGACAACTATGGGAAAGCCAGGGCACCCCTACGGACACCTAAAGGAAAGCCTGGGTACCCCAGGGACAGCCCAGGGCACCCCAGGGACACCCAGGCACCGCCAGGGACAGCTAGGGGACAGCCAGGGCACCCACAGGGACACCCAGGGCACCCCCAGGGACACCTAGGGGACAGCCAGGACACCCCAAGGGACACCTAGGGGACAGCCAGAGCAGCCCCAGGGACACCTAGGGGACAGCCAGGGCAGTCTCAGGGACACCTAGGGGACAGGCAGGGCACCCTAGGGACAGCCAGGGCTCCCCCAGGGACAACTAGGGGACAGCCAGGGCCCCCTCAGGGACAGCCAGGGCCCCCAAGGGACAGCAAGGGCACCTCCAGGGACACCAATGGGACAGCCAGGGCACCCCAGGGACAACTACGGGAAAGCCAGGGCACCCTACGGACACCTAAAGGAAAGCCTGGGTACCCCAAGGACAGCCAGGGCACCCCAGGGACACCCAGGGCACCGCCAGGGACACCTAGGGGACAGCCAGAGCACCGCAAGGGACAGCCAGGGCACCCCCAGGGACACCTCGGGGACAGGCAGGGCACCCCCAGGGACACCTAGGGGACAGCCAAGGCAACCCCAGGGACACCAAGGGGACAGGCAGGGCACCCACAGGGACAGCCAGGGCACTCCAGGAACAGCCAGGTCACCCCCAGAGACACCGAGGGGACAGCCAGGGCACCCTCAGGGACACCGAGGGGCACCACCAGGGCGCCCCAGGGACACCTAGGGGACAGGCAGGGACACCTAGGGGACAGACAGGCCATGCCCAGGGCCACCCAGGGCACCCACAGGGACACCAAGGGGACAGCCAGGGCACCCCAGGGACACCTAGGGGACAGCCAGGGCACCCCCAGGGACAGCCAGGGCACCCCCAGGGACACCAAGGGGACAGCCAGGGACCCCCAGGGACAGCCAGGGCACCCCAGGGACACCTAGGGTACAGCAAGGGACCCCCAGGGACAGCCAGGGCACCCCAGGGACACCTAGGGGACAGGCAGGGCACCCCCGGGGACACCTAGGGGACAGCCAGGGTACCCCCAGGGACACCTAAAGGAAAGCCTGGGAACCCCAGGGACAGCCAGGGCCCCCTCAGGGACAGCCAGGGCCCCCCAAGGGACAGCAAGGGCACCTCCAGGGACACCAAAGGGACAGCCAGGGCACCCCAGGGACAACTATGGGAAAGCCAGGGCACCCCTACGGACACCTAAAGGAAAGCCTGGGTACCCCAGGGACAGCCAGGGCACCCCAGGGACACCCAGGGCACCGCCAGGGACAGCTAGGGGACAGCCAGGGCACCCACAGGGACACCCAGGGCACCCCCAGGGACACCTAGGGGACAGCCAGGACACCCCAAGGGACACCTAGGGGACAGCCAGAGCAGCCCCAGGGACACCTAGGGGACAGCCAGGGCAGTCTCAGGGACACCTAGGGGACAGGCAGGGCACCCTAGGGACAGCCAGGGCTCCCCCAGGGACAACTAGGGGACAGCCAGGGACCCCCAGGGACACCTAGGGGACAGTCAGGGCACTCCAGGGACACCTAGGGGGACAGCCAGAGCACCCCAAGGACAGCCAGGGCACCCCAGGGACACCTCGGGGACAGGCAGGGCACCCCCAGGGACACCTAGGGGACAGCCAGGGCACCCCCAGGGACACCTAGGGGACAGCCAAGGCAACCCCAGGGACACCTAGGGGACAGCCAGGGCACCCCAGGGACACCTAGGGGACAGCCACGGCACCCCAGGGACACCTAGGGGACAGCCAGGGCACCCCAGGGACAGCCGGGGCACCCCTAGGGCACCCCAGGGACACCCAGGGCACCGCCAGGGACACGTAGGGGACAGTTAGGGCACACCTGGGACAGCCAGGGCACCCCCAGGGACACCTAGGGGACAGCCAGGGCACCCTCAGGGACACCGAGGGGACAGCCAGGGCACCCCAGGGACAGCCAGGGCACCCACAGGGCCAGAAAGGGCACCCCCAGGGCGCCCCAGGGACACCTAGGGGACAGCCAGGGCCCCCCAGGGACACCTAGAAGACAGCCAGGGCCCCCTCAGGGACAGCCAGGGCCCCCCAAGGGACAGCAAGGGCACCTCCAGGGACACCAATGGGACAGCTATGGCACCCCAGGGACAACTACGGGAAAGCCAGGGCACCCCTACGGACACCTAAAGGAAAGCCTGGGTACCCCAGGGACAGCCAGGGCACCCCAGGGACACCCAGGGCACCGCCAGGGACACCTAGGGGACAGCCAGAGCACCGCAAGGACAGCCAGGGCACCCCCAGGGACACCTCGGGGACAGGCAGGGCACCCCCAGGGACACCTAGGGGACAGCCAAGACAACCCCAGGGACACCAAGGGGACAGGCAGGGCACCCACAGAGACAGCCAGGGCACTCCAGGAACAGCCAGGTCACCCCCAGAGACACCTAGGGGACAGCCAGGGCACCCTCAGGGACACCGAGGGGACAGCCAGGGCACCCCAGGGACAGCCAGGGCACCCACAGGGCCAGAAAGGGCACCCCCAGGGCGCCCCAGGGACACCTAGGGGACAGGCAGGGACACCTAGGGGACAGACAGGGCCCTCCCAGGGACACCAGGGTACCCCCAGGGTCCCCCCAGGGCCAGACAAGGCACCCCTAGGGACACCTATGGGACAGGCAGGGACCCCCAGGGACAGCCAGGGCACCCCCAGGGACACCTAGGGGACAGCCAGGGCACCCCAGGGACGCCTTGGGGACAGCAAGGCACCCCAAGGACACCTAGGGGACAGCCACGGCACCCCAGGGAAAGCCAGGGCACCCCAGGGACACCTAGGGGACAGCCAGGGACCCCCAGGGACAGCCAGGGCACCCCCAGGGACTCCAGGGCATCCCCAGGGACACCTAGGGGACAGCCAGGGCACCCCCAGGTAGAGCCAGGGGACAGCCAGGGCCCCCCCAGAGGTTGAAGGGGCCCCCCCGCTCCAAACCCAGCACGGATGCCTGCGTTGCGGCCCCCCAAAAACCCATGGCCGCCCCCCGAGCTTATATCGACCCCCCCACAGCATCATTGATCCCCACCCGAGTGTCACTGACCCCCCCAATGTCATTGATGCCCCCCCAATATTCCATTGATCCTTCCTCAGCGTCGCTGACCCCCCCCAAAATTCCATTGATCCCCTCCACTTGATCCCGCCCTTTTTCTCCCCTCACGTTTCCCGCCCTTTTTCTCCCCTCACGTTTCCCGCCCTTTTTCGTGGGGAACGACCCCTGAGGGGTCCTGTGGAAGGATTCTGGAGGTCCGAGGGGTGAATTTGGGGTTTGGAGGGAGGTTTTGGGGGGTCCCAGGGATGGATTTGGGGGTTTTTGGGGGTCCAAGGGATGGATTTGGGGGTCCCGGGGTGGATCTGGGGTCCTGGGGAGGTTTTGGGGGGTCCCAGGGGTGGATTTGGGGTTCATAGGGAGGGGGTTTGGGGGGTTTTTTGGGGCCTCAGGGCTGAATTTGGGGTCCGGGGAGAGGTTTTGGGGGTTTTTTGGGGTCCCAGGGGTGAATTTGGGGTCCGGGGAGGGGTTTTTGGGGGTCCCTCACCTGCAGGGCATCGCGGGGGTGGCAGGGGAGGGGGCAGCGGGGGGGGCCCAGCGCCCACCCCCCCTTGGGCTTCAGGAGGGCGTCGATGAGACCGAAACAGCTCGGGGGGGGGGGGGGGGTCAAAAAGGGGGGGGGGGTCACGGGCTGGAACCCCCCAGTGCCCCCCAAACCACCCCCAGGGCCCCCCCGACCTCCAGGAGCCCGCAAAACCCTCCTCAGGTTCCTTTGATGCCTCAAATGGGCCGCCCAAACCTCCCGAAGCCCCCCCAAAAACACCCACAGCAGCCCCTTGAGACTCCCCGCAGACCCCCCAAAACCCCCCAAACCCCTCCAGGACAACTCGGGACCCCCAGGACCCCCAAAATCCGCCCCCCCCTCCCCCTGAGGCCTCGTTTGACCCGCTCCACGTTGCGGACAGGCAGCAGCTGATCAAGCCACAAGCACCAGCACCTGCGGGACTGGGATGGACTGGGAGCACTGGGAGGGTGATCAGAGGGAACTGGGATGGACGGGGAGTGGACTGGGACGAACTGGCAGGCGTGTGGGGGTCGATGGTGGGCACACGGTGCCTTACTGGTCTGTACTGGGATGGGTCCAATGGCCCCAGGGGAGGGGGTGTGGCCACACTGGTCCAGACTGGGAGGGGTGTCACCATGGCGCCGGAGGCGGAGTCGAGGATACGAGCGAGGCAGGGACACCTAGGGGACAGCCAGGGCACCCCCGGGGACACCTAGGGGACAGCCAGGGCACCCCAGGGACACCTAGGGGACAGCCAGGGCAGCCCTGGGACACCTAGGGGACAGCCAGGGTACCCCCAGGGACACCTAAAGGAAAGCCTGGGAACCCCAGGGACAGCCAGGGCACCCCAGGGACAGCTAGTGGACAGCCAGGGCCCCCTCAGGGACAGCCAGGGCCCCCCAAGGGACAGCAAGGGCACCTCCAGGGACACCAAAGGGACAGCCAGGGCACCCCAGGGACAACTATGGGAAAGCCAGGGCACCCCTACGGACACCTAAAGGAAAGCCTGGGTACCCCAGGGACAGCCAGGGCACCCCAGGGACACCCAGGGCACCGCCAGGGACAGCTAGGGGACAGCCAGGGCACCCACAGGGACACCCAGGGCACCCCCAGGGACACCTAGGGGACAGCCAGGACACCCCAAGGGACACCTAGGGGACAGCCAGAGCAGCCCCAGGGACACCTAGGGGACAGCCAGGGCAGTCTCAGGGACACCTAGGGGACAGGCAGGGCACCCTAGGGACAGCCAGGGCTCCCCCAGGGACAACTAGGGGACAGCCAGGGACCCCCAGGGACACCTAGGGGACAGTCAGGGCACTCCAGGGACACCTAGGGGACAGCCAGAGCACCCCAAGGACAGCCAGGGCACCCCAGGGACACCTCGGGGACAGGCAGGGCACCCCCAGGGACACCTAGGGGACAGCCAGGGCACCCCCAGGGACACCTAGGGGACAGCCAAGGCAACCCCAGGGACACCTAGGGGACAGGCAGGGCACCCCCAGGGACACCTAGGGGACAGCCACGGCACCCCAGGGACACCTAGGGGACAGCCAGGGCACCCCAGGGACAGCCAGGGCGCCCCCAGGGACACATAGGGGACAGCCAGGGCACCCCTAGGGACAGCCGGGGCACCCCTAGGGCACCCCAGGGACACCCAGGGCACCGCCAGGGACACGTAGGGGACAGTTAGGGCACACCAGGGACAGCCAGGGCACCCCCAGGGACACCTAGAAGACAGCCAGGGCCCCCTCAGGGACAGCCAGGGCCCCCCAAGGGACAGCAAGGGCACCTCCAGGGACACCAATGGGACAGCTATGGCACCCCAGGGACAACTACGGGAAAGCCAGGGCACCCCTACGGACACCTAAAGGAAAGCCTGGGTACCCCAGGGACAGCCAGGGCACCCCAGGGACACCCAGGGCACCGCCAGGGACACCTAGGGGACAGCCAGAGCACCGCAAGGACAGCCAGGGCACCCCCAGGGACACCTCGGGGACAGGCAGGGCACCCCCAGGGACACCTAGGGGACAGCCAAGACAACCCCAGGGACACCAAGGGGACAGGCAGGGCACCCACAGAGACAGCCAGGGCACTCCAGGAACAGCCAGGTCACCCCCAGAGACACCTAGGGGACAGCCAGGGCACCCTCAGGGACACCGAGGGGACAGCCAGGGCACCCCAGGGACAGCCAGGGCACCCACAGGGCCAGAAAGGGCACCCCCAGGGCGCCCCAGGGACACCTAGGGGACAGGCAGGGACACCTAGGGGACAGACAGGCCATGCCCAGGGCCACCCAGGGCACCCACAGGGACACCAAGGGGACAGCCAGGGCACCCCAGGGACACCTAGGGGACAGCCAGGGCACCCCCAGGGACAACCAGGGCACCCCCAGGGACACCAAGGGGACAGCCAGGGACCCCCAGGGACAGCCAGGGCACCCCAGGGACACCTAGGGTACAGCAAGGGACCCCCAGGGACAGCCAGGGCACCCCAGGGACACCTAGGGGACAGCCAGGGCACCCCCAGGGACACCTAGGGGACAGCAAGGCACCCCAGGGACACCCTGGGCACCCCCAGGGACACATAAGGGACAGCCAGGGCACCCCAAGGAGAGCCAGGGCACCCCCAGGGACACCTAGGGGACAGGCAGGGACACCTAGGGGACAGACAGGCCATGCCCAGGGCCACCCAGTGCACCCACAGGGACACCAAGGGGACAGCCAGGGCACCCCTAGGACACCCAGGGCACCCCCAGGGACACCTAGGGGACAGCCAGGGCACCCCAGGGACACCCAGGGCACCCCCAGGGACCGCTAGGGGACAGCCAGGGCATCCCCAGGGACACCAGAGCACCCCCAGGGACACTTAGGGGACAGCCAGGGCCCTCCCAGGGACACCAGGGTACCCCCAGGGCCCCCCCAGGGACAGACAAGGCACCCCTAGGGACACCTATGGGACAGGCAGGGACCCCCAGGGACAGCCAGGACACCCCCAGGGACACCTAGGGGACAGCCAGGGCACCCCAGGGACGCCTTGGGGACAGCAAGGCACCCCAAGGACACCTAGGGGACAGCCACGGCACCCCAGGGAAAGCCAGGGCACCCCAGGGACACCTAGGGGACAGCCAGGGACCCCCAGGGACAGCCAGGGCACCCCCAGGGACACCTAGGGGACAGCCAGGGCACCCCCAGGGACACCTAGGGGAGAGCAAGGCACCCAGGGACACCCTGGGCACCCCCAGGGACACATAAGGGACAGCCAGGGCACCCCAAGAAGAGCCAGGGCATCCCCAGGGATAGCCAGGGCACCCCCAGGGACATGCAGGGGACAGCTAGGGCACACCAGGGACAGCCAGGGCACCCACAGGGCCAGAAAGGGCACCCCCAGGGCGCCCCAGGGACACCTAGGGGACAGGCAGGGACACCTAGGGGACAGACAGGGCCCTCCCAGGGACACCAGGGTACCCCCAGGGCCCCCCCAGGGCCAGACAAGGCACCCCTATGGACACCTATGGGACAGGCAGGGACCCCCAGGGACAGCCAGGGCACCCCCAGGGACACCTAGGGGACAGCCAGGGCACCCCAGGGACGCCTTGGGGACAGCAAGGCACGCCAAGGACACCTAGGGGACAGCCACGGCACCCCAGGGAAAGCCAGGGCACCCCAGGGACACCTAGGGGACAGCCAGGGACCCCCAGGGACAGCCAGGGCACCCCCAGGGACTCCAGGGCATCCCCAGGGACACCTAGGGGACAGCCAGGGCACCCCCAGGTAGAGCCAGGGGACAGCCAGGGCCCCCCCAGAGGTTGAAGGGGCCCCCCCGCTCCAAACCCAGCACGGATGCCTGCGTTGCGGCCCCCCAAAAACCCATGGCCGCCCCCCGAGCTGATATCGACCCCCCCACAGCATCATTGATCCCCACCCGAGTGTCACTGACCCCCCCAATGTCATTGATGCCCCCCCAATATTCCATTGATCCTTCCTCAGCGTCGCTGACCCCCCCCAAAATTCCATTGATCCCCTCCACTTGATCCCGCCCTTTTTCTCCCCTCACGTTTCCCGCCCTTTTTCTCCCCTCACGTTTCCCGCCCTTTTTCTCCCCTCACGTTTCCCGCCCTTTTTCGTGGGGAACGACCCCTGAGGGGTCCTGTGGAAGGATTCTGGAGGTCCGAGGGGTGAATTTGGGGTTTGGAGGGAGGTTTTGGGGGGTCCCAGGGATGGATTTGGGGGTTTTTGGGGGTCCAAGGGATGGATTTGGGGGTCCCGGGGTGGATCTGGGGTCCTGGGGAGGTTTTGGGGGGTCCCAGGGGTGGATTTGGGGTTCATAGGGAGGGGTTTTTGGGGGTTTTTTGGGGCCTCAGGGCTAAATTTGGGGTCCGGGGAGAGGTTTTGGGGGTTTTTTGGGGTCCCAGGGGTGAATTTGGGGTCCGGGGAGGGGTTTTTGGGGGTCCCTCACCTGCAGGGCATCGCGGGGGTGGCAGGGGAGGGGGCAGCGGGGGGGGCCCAGCGCGCACCCCCCCTTGGGCTTCAGGAGGGCGTCGATGAGACCGAAACAGCTCGGGCGGGGGGGGGGGGTCAAAAACGGGGGGGGGGTCACGGGCTGGAACCCCCCAGTGCCCCCCAAACCACCCCCAGGGCCCCCCCGACCTCCAGGAGCCCGCAGAACCCTCCTCAGGTTCCTTTGATGCCTCAAATGGGCCGCCCAAACCTCCCGAAGCCCCCCCAAAAACACCCACAGCAGCCCCTTGAGACTCCCCGCAGACCCCCCCAAAACCCCCCAAACCCCTCCAGGACAACTCGGGACCCCCAGGACCCCCAAAATCCGCCCCCCCCTCCCCCTGAGGCCTCATTTGACCCGCTCCACGTTGCGGACAGGCAGCAGCTGATCAAGCCACAAGCACCAGCACCTGCGGGACTGGGATGGACTGGGAGCACTGGGAGGGTGATCAGAGGGAACTGGGATGGACGGGGAGTGGACTGGGACGAACTGGCAGGCGTGTGGGGGTCGATGGTGGGCACACGGTGCCTTACTGGTCTGTACTGGGATGGGTCCAATGGCCCCAGGGGAGGGGGTGTGGCCACACTGGTCCAGACTGGGAGGGGTGTCACCATGGCGCCGGAGGCGGAGTCGAGGATAAAAGCGAGGCAGGGACACCTAGGGGACAGCCAGGGCACCCCCGGGGACACCTAGGGGACAGCCAGGGCACCCCAGGGACACCTAGGGGACAGCCAGGGCAGCCCTGGGACACCTAGGGGACAGCCAGGGTACCCCCAGGGACACCTAAAGGAAAGCCTGGGAACCCCAGGGACAGCCAGGGCACCCCAGGGACAGCTAGTGGACAGCCAGGGCCCCCTCAGGGACAGCCAGGGCCCCCCAAGGGACAGCAAGGGCACCTCCAGGGACACCAAAGGGACAGCCAGGGCACCCCAGGGACAACTATGGGAAAGCCAGGGCACCCCTACGGACACCTAAAGGAAAGCCTGGGTACCCCAGGGACAGCCAGGGCACCCCAGGGACACCCAGGGCACCGCCAGGGACAGCTAGGGGACAGCCAGGGCACCCACAGGGACACCCAGGGCACCCCCAGGGACACCTAGGGGACAGCCAGGACACCCCAAGGGACACCTAGGGGACAGCCAGAGCAGCCCCAGGGACACCTAGGGGACAGCCAGGGCAGTCTCAGGGACACCTAGGGGACAGGCAGGGCACCCTAGGGACAGCCAGGGCTCCCCCAGGGACAACTAGGGGACAGCCAGGGACCCCCAGGGACACCTAGGGGACAGTCAGGGCACTCCAGGGACACCTAGGGGACAGCCAGAGCACCCCAAGGACAGCCAGGGCACCCCAGGGACACCTCGGGGACAGGCAGGGCACCCCCAGGGACACCTAGGGGACAGCCAGGGCACCCCCAGGGACACCTAGGGGACAGCCAAGGCAACCCCAGGGACACCTAGGGGACAGGCAGGGCACCCCCAGGGACACCTAGGGGACAGCCACGGCACCCCAGGGACACCTAGGGGACAGCCAGGGCACCCCAGGGACAGCCAGGGCGCCCCCAGGGACACATAGGGGACAGCCAGGGCACCCCCAGGGACAGCCGGGGCACCCCTAGGGCACCCCAGGGACACCCAGGGCACCGCCAGGGACACGTAGGGGACAGTTAGGGCACACCAGGGACAGCCAGGGCACCCCCAGGGACACCTAGAAGACAGCCAGGGCCCCCTCAGGGACAGCCAGGGCCCCCCAAGGGACAGCAAGGGCACCTCCAGGGACACCAATGGGACAGCTATGGCACCCCAGGGACAACTACGGGAAAGCCAGGGCACCCCTACGGACACCTAAAGGAAAGCCTGGGTACCCCAGGGACAGCCAGGGCACCCCAGGGACACCCAGGGCACCGCCAGGGACACCTAGGGGACAGCCAGAGCACCGCAAGGACAGCCAGGGCACCCCCAGGGACACCTCGGGGACAGGCAGGGCACCCCCAGGGACACCTAGGGGACAGCCAAGACAACCCCAGGGACACCAAGGGGACAGGCAGGGCACCCACAGAGACAGCCAGGGCACTCCAGGAACAGCCAGGTCACCCCCAGAGACACCTAGGGGACAGCCAGGGCACCCTCAGGGACACCGAGGGGACAGCCAGGGCACCCCAGGGACAGCCAGGGCACCCACAGGGCCAGAAAGGGCACCCCCAGGGCGCCCCAGGGACACCTAGGGGACAGGCAGGGACACCTAGGGGACAGACAGGCCATGCCCAGGGCCACCCAGGGCACCCACAGGGACACCAAGGGGACAGCCAGGGCACCCCCAGGGACAACCAGGGCACCCCCAGGGACACCAAGGGGACAGCCAGGGACCCCCAGGGACAGCCAGGGCACCCCAGGGACACCTAGGGTACAGCAAGGGACCCCCAGGGACAGCCAGGGCACCCCAGGGACACCTAGGGGACAGCCAGGGCACCCCCAGGGACACCTAGGGGACAGCAAGGCACCCCAGGGACACCCTGGGCACCCCCAGGGACACATAAGGGACAGCCAGGGCACCCCAAGGAGAGCCAGGGCACCCCCAGGGACACCTAGGGGACAGGCAGGGACACCTAGGGGACAGACAGGCCATGCCCAGGGCCACCCAGTGCACCCACAGGGACACCAAGGGGACAGCCAGGGCACCCCTAGGACACCCAGGGCACCCCCAGGGACACCTAGGGGACAGCCAGGGCACCCCAGGGACACCCAGGGCACCCCCAGGGACCGCTAGGGGACAGCCAGGGCATCCCCAGGGACACCAGAGCACCCCCAGGGACACTTAGGGGACAGCCAGGGCCCTCCCAGGGACACCAGGGTACCCCCAGGGCCCCCCCAGGGACAGACAAGGCACCCCTAGGGACACCTATGGGACAGGCAGGGACCCCCAGGGACAGCCAGGACACCCCCAGGGACACCTAGGGGACAGCCAGGGCACCCCAGGGACGCCTTGGGGACAGCAAGGCACCCCAAGGACACCTAGGGGACAGCCACGGCACCCCAGGGAAAGCCAGGGCACCCCAGGGACACCTAGGGGACAGCCAGGGACCCCCAGGGACAGCCAGGGCACCCCCAGGGACACCTAGGGGACAGCCAGGGCACCCCCAGGGACACCTAGGGGAGAGCAAGGCACCCAGGGACACCCTGGGCACCCCCAGGGACACATAAGGGACAGCCAGGGCACCCCAAGAAGAGCCAGGGCATCCCCAGGGATAGCCAGGGCACCCCCAGGGACACGCAGGGGACAGCTAGGGCACACCAGGGACAGCCAGGGCACCCACAGGGCCAGAAAGGGCACCCCCAGGGCGCCCCAGGGACACCTAGGGGACAGGCAGGGACACCTAGGGGACAGACAGGGCCCTCCCAGGGACACCAGGGTACCCCCAGGGCCCCCCCAGGGCCAGACAAGGCACCCCTATGGACACCTATGGGACAGGCAGGGACCCCCAGGGACAGCCAGGGCACCCCCAGGGACACCTAGGGGACAGCCAGGGCACCCCAGGGACGCCTTGGGGACAGCAAGGCACGCCAAGGACACCTAGGGGACAGCCACGGCACCCCAGGGAAAGCCAGGGCACCCCAGGGACACCTAGGGGACAGCCAGGGACCCCCAGGGACAGCCAGGGCACCCCCAGGGACTCCAGGGCATCCCCAGGGACACCTAGGGGACAGCCAGGGCACCCCCAGGTAGAGCCAGGGGACAGCCAGGGCCCCCCCAGAGGTTGAAGGGGCCCCCCCGCTCCAAACCCAGCACGGATGCCTGCGTTGCGGCCCCCCAAAAACCCATGGCCGCCCCCCGAGCTGATATCGACCCCCCCACAGCATCATTGATCCCCACCCGAGTGTCACTGACCCCCCCAATGTCATTGATGCCCCCCCAATATTCCATTGATCCTTCCTCAGCGTCGCTGACCCCCCCCAAAATTCCATTGATCCCCTCCACTTGATCCCGCCCTTTTTCTCCCCTCACGTTTCCCGCCCTTTTTCTCCCCTCACGTTTCCCGCCCTTTTTCTCCCCTCACGTTTCCCGCCCTTTTTCGTGGGGAACGACCCCTGAGGGGTCCTGTGGAAGGATTCTGGAGGTCCGAGGGGTGAATTTGGGGTTTGGAGGGAGGTTTTGGGGGGTCCCAGGGATGGATTTGGGGGTTTTTGGGGGTCCAAGGGATGGATTTGGGGGTCCCGGGGTGGATCTGGGGTCCTGGGGAGGTTTTGGGGGGTCCCAGGGGTGGATTTGGGGTTCATAGGGAGGGGTTTTTGGGGGTTTTTTGGGGCCTCAGGGCTGAATTTGGGGTCCGGGGAGAGGTTTTGGGGGTTTTTTGGGGTCCCAGGGGTGAATTTGGGGTCCGGGGAGGGGTTTTTGGGGGTCCCTCACCTGCAGGGCATCGCGGGGGTGGCAGGGGAGGGGGCAGCGGGGGGGGCCCAGCGCGCACCCCCCCTTGGGCTTCAGGAGGGCGTCGATGAGACCGAAACAGCTCGGGCGGGGGGGGGGGTCAAAAACGGGGGGGGGGTCACGGGCTGGAACCCCCCAGTGCCCCCCAAACCACCCCCAGGGCCCCCCCGACCTCCAGGAGCCCGCAGAACCCTCCTCAGGTTCCTTTGATGCCTCAAATGGGCCGCCCAAACCTCCCGAAGCCCCCCCAAAAACACCCACAGCAGCCCCTTGAGACTCCCCGCAGACCCCCCAAAACCCCCCAAACCCCTCCAGGACAACTCGGGACCCCCAGGACCCCCAAAATCCGCCCCCCCCTCCCCCTGAGGCCTCATTTGACCCGCTCCACGTTGCGGACAGGCACCAGCTGATCAAGCCACAAGCACCAGCACCTGCGGGACTGGGATGGACTGGGAGCACTGGGAGGGTGATCAGAGGGAACTGGGATGGACGGGGAGTGGACTGGGACGAACTGGCAGGCGTGTGGGGGTCGATGGTGGGCACACGGTGCCTTACTGGTCTGTACTGGGATGGGTCCAATGGCCCCAGGGGAGGGGGTGTGGCCACACTGGTCCAGACTGGGAGGGGTGTCACCATGGCGCCGGAGGCGGAGTCGAGGATACGAGCGAGGCAGGGACACCTAGGGGACAGGCAGGGCACCCCCGGGGACACCTAGGGGACAGCCAGGGCACCCCAGGGACACCTAGGGGACAGCCAGGGCAGCCCTGGGACACCTAGGGGACAGCCAGGGTACCCCCAGGGACACCTAAAGGAAAGCCTGGGAACCCCAGGGACAGCCAGGGCACCCCAGGGACAGCTAGGGGACAGCCAGGGCCCCCTCAGGGACAGCCAGGGCCCCCCAAGGGACAGCAAGGGCACCTCCAGGGACACCAAAGGGACAGCCAGGGCACCCCAGGGACAACTATGGGAAAGCCAGGGCACCCCTACGGACACCTAAAGGAAAGCCTGGGTACCCCAGGGACAGCCAGGGCACCCACAGGGCCAGAAAGGGCACCCCCAGGGCGCCCCAGGGACACCTCGGGGACAGCCAGGGCCCCCCAGGGACACCTAGAAGACAACCAGGGCCCCCTCAGGGACAGCCAGGGCCCCCCAAGGGACAGCAAGGGCACCTCCAGGGACACCAATGGGACAGCCAGGGCACCCCAGGGACAACTACGGGAAAGCCAGGGCACCCCTACGGACACCTAAAGGAAAGCCTGGGTACCCCAGGGACAGCCAGGGCACCCCAGGGACACCCAGGGCACCGCCAGGGACACCTAGGGGACAGCCAGAGCACCGCAAGGACAGCCAGGGCACCCCCAGGGACACCTCGGGGACAGGCAGGGCACCCCCAGGGACACCTAGGGGACAGCCAAGGCAACCCCAGGGACACCAAGGGGACAGGCAGGGCACCCACAGGGACAGCCAGGGCACCCCCAGGGACACCAAGGGGACAGCCAGGGACCCCCAGGGACAGCCAGGGCACCCCAGGGACACCTAGGGTACAGCAAGGGACCCCCAGGGACAGCCAGGGCACCCCAGGGACACCTAGGGGACAGCAAGGCACCCCAGGGACACCCTGGGCACCCCCAGGGACACATAAGGGACAGCCAGGGCACCCCAAGGAGAGCCAGGGCACCCCCAGGGATAGCCAGGGCATCCCCGGGGACACCTAGGGGACAGCCAGGGCAGCCCCAGGGACACCTAGGGGACAGCCAGGGCACCCCAGGGACGCCTTGGGGACAGCAAGGCACCCCATGGACACCTAGGGGACAGCCACAGCACCCCAGGGAAAGCCAGGGCACCCCAGGGACACCTAGGGGACAGCCAGGGACAGCCAGGGCGCCCCCAGGGACACATAGGGGACAGCCAGGGTACCCCCAGGGACCCCTAGGTGACAGCCTGGGCACCCCAGGGACAGCCGGGGCACCTCTAGGGCACCCCAGGGACACCCAGGGCACCCCCAGGGACACGCAGGGGACAGCTAGGGCACACCAGGGACAGCCAGGGCGCCCCAGGGACACCTAGAAGACAGCCAGGGCCCCCTCAGGGACAGCCAGAGCCCCCCAAGGGACAGCAAGGGCACCTCCAGGGACACCTATGGGACAGCCAGGGCACCCCAGGGACAACTACGGGAAAGCCAGGGCACCCCTACGGACACCTAAAGGAAAGCCTGGGTACCCCAGGGACAGCCAGGGCACCCCAGGGACACCCAGGGCACCGCCAGGGACACCTAGGGGACAGCCAGAGCACCGCAAGGATAGCCAGGGCACCCCCAGGGACACCTCGGGGACAGGCAGGGCACCCCCAGGGACACCTAGGGGACAGCCAAGGCAACCCCAGGGACACCAAGGGGACAGGCAGGGCACCCACAGGGACAGCCAGGGCAATCCAGGAACAGCCAGGTCACCCCCAGAGACACCTAGGGGACAGCCAGGGCACCCTCAGGGACACCGATGGGACAGCCAGGGCACCCCCAGGGACAGCCAGGGCACCCCCAGGGACACCAAGGGGACAGCCAGGGACCCCCAGGGACAGCCAGGGACCCCCAGGGACACCTAGGGTACAGCAAGGGACCCCCAGGGACAGCCAGGGCACCCCAGGGACACCTAGGGGACAGCCAGGGCACCCCCAGGGACACCTAGGGGACAGCAAGGCACCCCAGGGACACCCTGGGCACCCCCAGGGACACATAAGGGACAGCCAGGGCACCCCAAGGAGAGCCAGGGCACCCCCAGGGATAGCCAGGGCATCCCCGGGGACACCTAGGGGACAGCCAGGGCACCCCAGGGACAGCCAGGGCACCCACAGGGCCAGAAAGGGCACCCCCAGGGCGCCCCAGGGACACCTAGGGGACAGGCAGGGACACCTAGGGGACAGACAGGCCATGCCCAGGGCCACCCAGTGCACCCACAGGGACACCAAGGGGACAGCCAGGGCACCCCAGGGACACCCAGGGCACCCCCAGGGACAGCTAGGGGACAGCCAGGGCCCTCCCAGGGACACCAGGGTACCCCCAGGGCCCCCCCAGGGACAGACAAGGCACCCCTAGGGACACCTATGGGACAGGCAGGGACCCCCAGGGACAGCCAGGGCACCCCCAGGGACACCTAGGGGACAGCCAGGGCACCCCAGGGACGCCTTGGGGACAGCAAGGCACCCCAAGGACACCTAGGGGACAGCCACGGCACCCCAGGGAAAGCCAGGGCACCCCAGGGACACCTAGGGGACAGCCAGGGCACCCCCAGGGACACCTAGGGGACAGCAAGGCACCCCAGGGACACCCTGGGCAACCCCAGGGACACATAAGGGACAGCCAGGGCACCCCAAGGAGAGCCAGGGCACCCCCAGGGATAGCCAGGGCATCCCCGGGGACACCTAGGGGACAGCCAGGGCACCCACAGGGCCAGAAAGGGCACCCCCCAGGGCGCCCCAGGGACACCTAGGGGACAGGCAGGGACACCTAGGGGACAAACAGGCCATGCCCAGGGCACCCACAGGGACACCAAGGGGACAGCCAGGGCACCCCTAGGACACCCAGGGCACCCTCAGGGACACCTAGGGGACAGCCAGGGCACCCCAGGGACACCCAGGGCACCCCCAGGGACAGCTAGGGGACAGCCAGGGCATCCCCAGGGACACCAGAGCACCCCCAGGGACACTTAGGGGACAGCCAGGGCCCTCCCAGGGACACCAGGGTACCCCCAGGGCCCCCCCAGGGACAGACAAGGCACCCCTAGGGACACCTAGGGGACAGCTAGGGCTCCCCCAAGGACACCTAGGGGACAGCCAGGGCACGCCAGGGACACACAGGGCACCCCCAGGGACACCTAGGGGACCTCCAGGGCACTCCCAGGGACACCTAGGGGAAAGCCAGGGAACCCCAGGGACGCCCTGAGCACCTCCAGGGACACCTAGGGGACAGCCAGGGTACTCCAGGGACACCAAGGGGACAGCCAGAGCACCCCCAGGGACACCTAGGGGACAGCCAGGGCACTCCCAGGGACACCTAGGGGACAGGCAGGGCACCCTAGGGACAGCCAGGGCTCCCCCAGGGACAACTAGGGGACAGTCAGGGCACTCCAGGGACACCTAGGGGACAGCCAGAGCACCCCAAGGACAGCCAGGGCACCCCAGGGACACCTCGGGGACAGGCAGGGCACCCCCAGGGACACCTAGGGGACAGCCAGGGCACCCCCAGGGACACCTAGGGGACAGCCAAGGCAACCCCAGGGACACCTAGGGGACAGGCAGGGCACCCCCAGGGACACCTAGGGGACAGCCAGGGCACCCCAGGGACAGCCAGGGCGCCCCCAGGGACACATAGGGGACAGCCAGGGTACCCCCAGGGACCCCTAGGTGACAGCCTGGGCACCCCAGGGACAGCCGGGGCACCTCTAGGGCACCCCAGGGACACCCAGGGCACCCCCAGGGGCACGCAGGGGACAGCTAGGGCACACCAGGGACAGCCAGGGCACCCCCAGGGACACCTAGGGGACAGCCAGGGCACCCTCAGGGACAAGGAGGGGACAGCCAGGGCACCCCAGGGACAGCCAGGGCACCCACAGGGCCAGAAAGGGCACCCCCAGGGCGCCCCAGGGACACCTAGGGGACAGGCAGGGACACCTAGGGGACAGACAGGGCCCTCCCAGGGACACCAGGGTACCCCCAGGGCCCCCCCAGGGCCAGACAAGGCACCCCTAGGGACACCTATGGGACAGGCAGGGACCCCCAGGGACAGCCAGGGCACCCCCAGGGACACCTAGGGGACAGCCAGGGCACCCCAGGGACGCCTTGGGGACAGCAAGGCACCCCAAGGACACCTAGGGGACAGCCAGGGCACCCCAGGGACACCCAGGGCACCCCCAGGGACACCTAGGGGACAGCCAGGACACCCCAAGGGACACCTAGGGGACAGCCAGAGCAGCCCCAGGGACACCTAGGGCACAGCCAGGGCAGTCTCAGGGACACCTAGGGGACAGGCAGGGCACCCTAGGGACAGCCAGGGCTCCCCCAGGGACAACTAGGGGACAGCCAGGGACCCCCAGGGACACCTAGGGGACAGTCAGGGCACTCCAGGGACACCTAGGGGACAGCCAGAGCACCCCAAGGACAGCCAGGGCACCCCAGGGACACCTCGGGGACAGGCAGGGCACCCCCAGGGACACCTAGGGGACAGCCAGGGCACCCCCAGGGACACCTAGGGGACAGCCAAGGCAACCCCAGGGACACCTAGGGGACAGGCAGGGCACCCCCAGGGACACCTAGGGGACAGCCAGGGTACCCCCAGGGACAGCTAGGGGATAGCCTGGTCACCCCCAGGGACAGCCGGGGCACCCCTAGGGTACCGCCAGGGACACGTAGGGGACAGTTAGGGCACACCAGGGACAGCCAGGGCACCCCCAGGGACACCTAGGGGACAGCCAGGGCACCCTCAGGGACACCGAGGGGACAGCCAGGGCACCCCAGGGACAGCCAGGGCACCCACAGGGCCAGAAAGGGCACCCCCAGGGCGCCCCAGGGACACCTAGGGGACAGCCAGGGCCCCCCAGGGACACCTAGAAGACAGCCGGGCCCCATCAGGGACAGCCAGGGCCCCCCAAGGGACAGCAAGGGCACCTCCAGGGACACCAATGGGACAGCCAGGGCACCCCAGGGACAACTACGGGAAAGCCAGGGCACCCCTACGGACACCTAAAGGAAAGCCTGGGTACCCCAGGGACAGCCAGGGCACCCCAGGGACACCCAGGGCACCGCCAGGGACACCTAGGGGACAGCCAGAGCACCGCAAGGACAGCCAGGGCACCCCCACGGACACCTCGGGGACAGGCAGGGCACCCCCAGGGACACCTAGGGGACAGCCAAGGCAACCCCAGGGACACCAAGGGGACAGGCAGGGCACCCACAGGGACAGCCAGGGCACTCCAGGAACAGCCAGGTCACCCCCAGAGACACCTAGGGGACAGCCAGGGCACCCTCAGGGACACCGATGGGACAGCCAGGGCACCCCAGGGACAGCCAGGGCACCCACAGGGCCAGAAAGGGCACCCCCAGGGCGCCCCAGGGACACCTAGGGGACAGGCAGGGACACCTAGGGGACAGACAGGCCATGCCCAGGGCCACCCAGTGCACCCACAGGGACACCAAGGGGACAGCCAGGGCACCCCAGGGACACCCAGGGCACCCCCAGGGACAGCTAGGGGACAGCCAGGGCCCTCCCAGGGACACCAGGGTACACCCAGGGCCCCCCCAGGGACAGACAAGGCACCCCTAGGGACACCTATGGGAGAGGCAGGGACCCCCAGGGACAGCCAGGGCACCCCCAGGGACACCTAGGGGACAGCCAGGGCACCCCAGGGACGCCTTGGGGACAGCAAGGCACCCCAAGGACACCTAGGGGACAGCCACGGCACCCCAGGGAAAGCCAGGGCACCCCAGGGACACCTAGGGGACAGCCAGGGACCCCCAGGGACAGCCAGGGCACCCCCAGGGACACCTAGGGGACAGCCAGGGCACCCCCAGGGACACCTAGGGGACAGCAAGGCACCCCAGGGACACCCTGGGCAACCCCAGGGACACATAAGGGACAGCCAGGGCACCCCAAGGAGAGCCAGGGCACCCCCAGGGATAGCCAGGGCATCCCCGGGGACACCTAGGGGACAGCCAGGGCACCCACAGGGCCAGAAAGGGCACCCCCCAGGGCGCCCCAGGGACACCTAGGGGACAGGCAGGGACACCTAGGGGACAGACAGGCCATGCCCAGGGCACCCACAGGGACACCAAGGGGACAGCCAGGGCACCCCTAGGACACCCAGGGCACCCCCAGGGACACCTAGGGGGACAGCCAGGGCACCCCAGGGACACCCAGGGCACCCCCAGGGACAGCTAGGGGACAGCCAGGGCATCCCCAGGGACACCAGAGCACCCCCAGGGACACTTAGGGGACAGCCAGGGCCCTCCCAGGGACACCAGGGTACCCCCAGGGCCCCCCAGGGACAGACAAGGCACCCCTAGGGACACCTAGGGGACAGCTAGGGCTCCCCCAAGGACACCTAGGGGACAGCCAGGGCACGCCAGGGACACACAGGGCACCCCCAGGGACACCTAGGGGACCTCCAGGGCACTCCCAGGGACACCTAGGGGAAAGCCAGGGAACCCCAGGGACGCCCTGAGCACCTCCAGGGACACCTAGGGGACAGCCAGGGTACTCCAGGGACACCAAGGGGACAGCCAGAGCACCCCCAGGGACACCTAGGGGACAGCCAGGGCACTCCCAGGGACACCTAGGGGACAGGCAGGGCACCCTAGGGACAGCCAGGGCTCCCCCAGGGACAACTAGGGGACAGCCAGGGACCCCCAGGGACACCTAGGAGACAGTCAGGGCACTCCAGGGACACCTAGGGGACAGCCAGAGCACCC
>NW_027094943.1:0-42667 GCF_029207755.1 Chamaea fasciata | reverse complement strand
AACTTCCCGCGCGTTCTCCTGGCCACGCCCCCAACCCCGGTTACGCCCCCCCACCTGGGCGGGGTTATGCAAATGAGGAGTGGGCGGTCACAGCGCGCCCTGGCGGTGCCCGCCGGGATCGCGCATGCGCGGTGGGGGCCGGCCGCGAAATGGCCGAAAATCGCCCCGAAATGGCCCAAAAAACTCCCGAAATTGCCTCAAAATGGCCCGAAATATCCCAGGAATGTCCCAAAATATCCCGGAATTACCCAGAAATATCCCGAAATCGCCCCGGAAGGGCTCAAAAATGTCCCGAAATGTCCCGAAATATCCCGAAATCGTCCCCAAAAGTCTCAAAATATCCCGAAATCGCCCCGAAATGGCTCAAAAATGTCCCGAAATGTCCCAAAATATCCCGGAATATCCCGAAATTGCTCCAGAATGTCCCAAAATATCCTGAAATCATCCCCAAAAAGTCTCAAAATATCCCGAAATGGCTCAAAAATGTCCCGAAATGTCCCAAAATATCCCGAAATCGCCCCAAAATGTCCCAAAATATCCCGAAATCGTCCCCAAAATTCTCAAAATATCCCGAAATGGCTCAAAAATGTCCCGAAATGTCCCAAAATGTGCCCGAAATATCCCGAAATCGTCCCCAAAAGTCTCAAAATATCCCTGAATCGCCCCGAAATGGCTCAAAATGTCCCGAAATGTCCCAAAGTGTCCCTAAATGTGCCCAAGTGGCCCCAAAATGTCCCCAAAAGACCCCAAAACGTCCCAAAAATGGCCCCAAAGGTCGAGAAATGTCCCCAAAATGTCCGGAACGACCCCAAAACGTCCCTAAATTTGCCCAAACTGGCCCCAAATGGCCCCAAATGTTCCCCAAAATCCCAAAATGCCCCAAAAATCCCCAAAATGTCCCCAAAATGTCCCCAAAATGTCCCCAAACGTCCCCAAATGTCCTCAAAATGTCCCAAAATGTTCCAAAATGTCCCAAAATGTTCCAAAATGTCCCCAAAATGTCTCCAAATGTCCCTAAATGTCCCCAAATGTCCCAAAATGTCCCCAAATTTTCCCCAGTTGTCCTGAAATGTTCCCAAAAATCCTAAAAATGTCCCCAAATGTCCCCAAATGTCCCCAAATTTTCCCCAAATGTCCCAAAATGTCCCCAAATGTCCCAAAATGTCCCAAATTTTCCCCAATTGTCCTGAAATGTTTCCAAAAATCCCAAAAATGTCCCAAAATGTCCCAAAATGTCCCCAAATGTCCCCAAATGTCTCAAAATGTCCCCAAATGTCCCCAAATTTTCCCCAATTGTCCTGAAAGATTCCCAAAAATCCCCAAAATGTCCCCAAAATGTCCCCAAATGTCCCAAAATGTCCCAAAATGTCCCAAAATGTTCCAAACTGTCCCAAAATGTCCCAAATTTTCCCCCAAACGTCCCCCGGGGCCCCCAGCCTGACCCCAAATCCTCACCCCACCCCCACCCCCCGAATTCCCGGGATTTTGGGGTTCCCAAATTTCCGCCGCCGAAATTCGGGTTCACCTGGAGGGATCCGAGGCGGGGAATTGGGGGATTTGGGGAATTTCCGGAACGTTCCCAAAATTCCAAAGTCCGGCCGAATGTTTGGATGACCCCGGGGTGACCCCGAGGGGGAGGGAAAATGGGGGTGGAAACCAGAGGGAAGAAAAAAAAAAAAAATGGGAGCGGGGGAGGGAAAATTTGGGATTAACAGCAAAAAAAAATTTGGGATTGGGGAGGAAAAATTGGGATGAAAACCGGGGGAAAAAAAAAATGGGATTGGGGAACGAAAAATGGGGTTAAAACCAAAATATTTGGGGTTGGCGGCTGGAAAATTGGGGTTAAAACTAAAAAAATGGGGATTGGGGAAAGAAAATTGGGATTGAAACGCAAAAAAATTGGGATGGGGGAGGGGAAAATACGATTGGGGGAGGGAAAATTGGGATGAAAGCCGAAAAAATTGGGATTGGGGATGGGAAAATGGGATTGAAACCCAAAAATTTGGGGTTGGAAAGCAGAAAATTGGGGCTAAAACCAAAAAAAAAATGGGATTGGGGCTGGAAAAATGGGATGAAAACGGGAAAAAATGGGATTGGGGAGCAAAAAACGGGATTGGGGGCTGGAAAATTGGGGTCAAACCCCAAAAATTTGGGAGTGGAAAGGAGAAAATTGGGACTAAAAGCCCAAAAATTTGGGATTGGGGAGCAAAAATTGGGATAAAAACCCAAAAAATTGGGATTGGGGAGCAAAAATTGGGATAAAAACCAAAAAATTTGGGATTGGGGAGCAAAGATTGGAATTGGGGGGCGGAAAATTGGGGTTAAACCCCAAAATTTTGGGATTGGGGACGCGAAGATTTGGGTTCAAAGCTGAAAATTGAGCTCGGACAGCGGAAATGGGGATTTTAACGATTCTTTAATTTTTAGTCTTTTTTAATTAATCAATTAATAAATTAATCAATTAATTGGCTCGCTCGCTGCTGCCCCCTGGTGGCCGAATTGGGGGGGGGCATTTTCCCAAGAATTTTGGGGGATTTTCCCAAGAATTTTGGGGGATTTTCCCAAGATTTCTGGGGAGGTTTTCCAAGAATTTTTTGGGATTTTTCTCAAGAATTTTTGGGATTTTTCTCAAGAATTTGGGGTATTTTTCTCAAGAATTTTTTGGGGGATTTTCCCAAGAAATTTTGGGGATTTTCCCAAGAATTTTGGGGGAGTTTTCTCAACAATTTTGGGGGATTTTCTCAAGAATTTTGGGGGGCATTTTCCCAAGAAATTTTTGGGATTTTTCTCAAGAATTTTTGGGATTTTTCTCAAAATTTTTGCGGATTTTTCTCTAGAATTTTTGGGGATTTTCACAAGATTTCTGGGGGGTTTTTCCAAGAATTTTGGGGGATTTTCCTAAGAATTTTTGGGATTTTTCTCAGAATTTTTTGGGGGATTTTCCCAAGAAATTTTGGGGATTTTCCCAAGAATTTTTTTGGATTTTTCTCAATAATTTTTGGGGATTTTCTTAAGAATTTTTGGGGCATTTTCCCAAGAATTTTTAGGGGATTTTCCAAAGAATTTTGGGGGAGTTTTCTCAACAATTTTTGGGGATTTTCCCAAGAATTTGGGGGGCATTTTCCCAAGAAATTTTTGGGATTTTTCTCAAAATTTTGAGGGATTTTTCTCTAGAATTTTTGGGGATTTTCTCAAGGTTTTGGGGGGATTTTCCCAAGAAATTTTGGGGGATTTTCCCAAGATTTTTTGGGATTTTTCTCAAGAATTTTTAGGGATTTTTCTCAAGAATTTTTTGGGATTTTCCCAAGAATTTTTGGGGATTTTTCTCAAGAATTTGGGGTATTTTTCTCTAGAATTTTTGGGGGGATTTTCCCAAGAATTTTTTGGGTCATTTTCCCAATAATTTTGGGAAGGATTTTCCCAAGAAATTTTTTGGGGAATTTTCCGAAGATTTTTTTTTAGGATTTTTCCAAGAATTTTTGGGGGGATTTTCCCAAGAATTTTGGGGTCCCCTCATTTTTTTTGGGGGGGGGGGGATTTTCCATCATTTGGGCACCTGGGCAGGTGAGTGACACTGTCCGGGGGGTTGGGGACACACCTGGGGACATCTCAGGGGGGTTGGGGACACCAGGTGACACACAGGTGACATTTGGTGACATTGATGACGTCATATGGAGATGTTCTCCTGCAGGCAGGGCGTTGGTGACACACAGGTGACACTCAGGTGACACAGGTGACACACAGGTGACACACGGGTGACACTCAGGTGACACACAGGTGACACACAGGTGACACTCAGGTGACACAGGTGACACTCAGGTGACACAGGTGACACAGGTGACACTAGATGGAGATGCTCTCGGTGACACAGGTGGGGTCCAGGTAGGGGTAGGGCAGCTCCAGGTGCTGGTTCCGGCTCCGGATCCGCTCCGAGATCCGCTCCAGGCGCTGCCGGAACCCGGCCAGGAGCCGCGCGGGGCCGGGACCCGACAGCAGGTCCTGGAAGCGACAGCCCAGGGGACGCTGGGGACAGCGGGGACAGTGTCAGGGGACAGGGGACATCGTCAGGGTGACCCCAAAACCCCCCCAGTGTCCCCAATGTCCCCAACCCCCCATTGTCCCCAATTCCCCCAGTGTCCCTAGAGTCCCCAGCCCCCCATTGTCCCCAATGTCCCCCCGATGTCCCCCCCAGTGTCCCCAGCGTCCCCAGCGTCCCCAACCCCCCCCAGTGTCCCCAACCCCCCATTGTCCCCAATGTCCCCCCCAGTGTCCCCAGTGTCCCCAATGACCCCAGTGTCCCCAGCCTCCCCAGTGTCCCCAGTGTCCCCCCCCAGTGTCCCCCAGTGTCCCCAACCCCCCCAGTGTCCCCAACCCTCCCAGTGTCCCCAGCCCCCCCAGTGTCCCCAATGTCCCCCCCCAGTGTCCCCAGCTCCCCCAGTGTCCCAGTGTCCCCAGTGTCCCCAGTGTCCCCCCAGTGTCCCCAGCCCCCCCAGTGTCCCCCCCCAATGTCCCAATTGTCCCCAGTGTCCCCTCCAGTGTCCCCAGCCCCCCCAGTGTCCCCCTGGTGTCCCCCCGGTGTCCCCCCAGTGTCCCCAGTGTCCCCCGCAGTGTCCCAGTGTCCCCAGCCCCCCCAGTGTCCCCCTGGTGTCCCCCCGGTGTCCCCCCAGTGTCCCCAGCCCCCCCAGCGTACCCCCCGGTGTCCCCCCGGTGTCCCCAGTGTCCCCAGCCCCCCAGTGTCCCCCCCGGTGTCCCCCCCAGTGTCCCCAGTGTCCCCCGCAGTGTCCCAGTGTCCCCAGCCCCCCCCAGCGTCCCCCCCGGTGTCCCCCCGGTGTCCCCAGCCCCCCCAGCGTCCCCCCCGGTGTCCCCCCGGTGTCCCCGGCGTCCCCTCACCGGCTCCCCGCCCTCGTAGCTGACCACGCTGAGCAGGGCCAGCAGGGCCCCGGTGGCCTCGGGGGACGGCAGTGTCCCCAGCAGCAGCTCCTCGGTGGCCTCGGCGTCCCCGCCCGGGGGCGGCCTCCGCATCGTCCCCGGCGTGTTGGGCATCCAGGCGGCGTAGTCGTACTGGGGACACCGGGGTCACCCGGGGGTCACCCGGGGGTCACGCCAAGCCCAAAACGTCCCCGGGGGTCAGCTAGGGGTCGCTGGGGTCACCCGGGTCCCGTGGGGTCACTCAGGTGCCATGGGGTCACCCGGGGGTCACTGGGGTCATCCAGGTCACCTGGGGTCACTCAGGTGCCACGGGGTCACCCGGGGGTCACTGGGGTCACCCGGGTCACCTGGGGTCACTCAGGTGCCATGGGGTCACCCGGGGGTCACCGGGGTCACTGGGGTCACCCGGATCAGCTGGGGGTCACCCCAAGCCCAAAAGGTCCCCGGGGGTCAGCTAGGGGTCACTGGGGTCACCCGGGTCCCGTGGGGTCCCTCAGGGGCCATGGGGTCACCTGGATTCCATGGGGTCACTCGGGGTCAGCTGGGGGTCACGGAGGTCACTGGGGTCACCCGGGTCCCATGGGGTCACTCAGGGGCCACAGGGGTCACTGGGGTCACTCAGGTGCCACCGGGGTCACCTGGGGTCACCGGGGTGCCATGGGGTCATTCAGGTCTCCCCAGGGGTCACTCAGGTGCCACCGGGGTCACCTGGGGTCACCTGGGTCCAAAAGATCCCTGGGGATCAGCCCGGGGTCACTGGGGTCACTCGGGGTCAGCTGGGGGTCACCCGGGTCTCGTGGGGTCACTCAGGGGCCATGGGGTCACCTGGGGTCACCTGGATCCCATGGGGTCACTCGGGGTCAGCTGGGGTCACCTGGGTGACACCGGGGTCACCTGAGACCCCAAAATAGCCCTGGGAGTCACTGGGGTCACTTGGGGGTCACTGGGGTCACCTGAGACCTCGGAATGTCCCTGGGGGTCACTGGGGTCACCAGGGGGTCACTGGGGTCAGCTCGGAGACACTGGGGTCACTCAGGTGCTCAGGTGAGTACCCAGGTGTGTCCCCAGGTGTCCCAGGTGTGTCCCAGGTGTGTCCCAGGTGTGTCCCAGGTGTGTCCCAGGTGTGTCCCCAGGTGTGTCCCCAGGTGTGTCCCAGGTGTGTCCCAGGTGTGTCCCCAGCTGTCCCCAGGTGTGTCCCCAGGTGTGTCCCAGGTGTGTCCCAGGTGTGTCCCAGGTGTGTCCCCAGGTGTCCCCAGGTGTGTCTCAGGTGTCCCAGGTGTGTCCCAGGTGTCCCCAGGTGTCCCCAGGTGTCCCAGGTGTGTCCCCAGGTGTCCCAGGTGTGTCCCAGGTGTGTCCCAGGTGTGTCCCAGGTGTGTCCCCAGGTGTCCCAGGTGTCCCCAGGTGTGTCCCAGGTGTCCCAGGTGTCACCTGGCCGCTGTTGACGGCGGCGTGCCGGGCGGAGCAGACGAAGATGATCATGGTGAGAAACTTGGTGAGCTCCGGGCGGGTGGAGAGCCGGGACGGGAACCCTGGGGACAGCGGGGACATCACTGGGGACACTGGGGACACTGGGGACACTGGGGACACTGGGGACACTGGGGACACTGGGGACAGCATGGGGACAGTGGGGACAGTGGGGACAGTGGGGACACTGGGGACATGGGGACACTGGGGACACTGGGGACATTGGGGACACTGGGGACAGTGGGGACAGCGGGGACACTGGGGACACTGGGGACACTGGGGTCACTGGGGACAGTGGGGACATTGCGGGTTTGAGGACAGAGGGACAGGAGACAATGACGTCACCCGCCACAACGATGTCACCCTCCATGTCACCGTGTCACCATGTCCCCCCCCTTGTCCGTGTCCCCCCCCATCCCTCCGGTGTCCCCTGTCACCCACCACCCACTTGTCCCCCTCGTGTCCCCTCCTGTCCCCAGGTGTGTCCCCGGTGTCCCCAGGTGTGTCCCTGGTGTCCCCAGTGTGTCCCCAGGTGTGTCCCCGGTGTCCCCAGGTGTGTCCCAGGTGTGTCCCAGGTGTGTCCCCGGTGTCCCAGGTGTGTCCCAGGTATGTCCCCGGTGTGTCCCAGGTGTGTCCCAGGTGTGTCCCAGGTGTGTCCCCGGTGTCCCAGGTGTGTCCCCGGTGTCCCTCACCGCTCTCGGGGTTCCCCAGGACGCCGTAGGTGAAGATCTCGCCCACCCAGCCCTGCAGCTCCTCGTCCTCGGCCACGTCACCGTCCCCGCCGTAGAACAGGGACACGACGCCCTCCACGTAGCTGTGACACCGCGGGGACATTGGGGACACCGGGGACACGTGGGGACACGGCCACCACGTGTCCCCGTGTCCCCATTGTCCCCATCCAACTGTCCCCAGTGTCCCCGCTGTCCCCACTGTCCCCAACGTCCCCACTGTCCCCACTGTCCCCACTGTCCCCCGTGTCCCCTGTGTCCCCGCTGTCCCCAACGCTGTCCCCGCTGTCCCCAGCGCTGTCCCCAGTGTCCCCACCTCTCGATGGCCGCCCATATCTCGAGGGCGTCGTCCCTGTAGTGGTAGCCGGGGATGTCCCCAACGCCGCGCTCGGCCACGTCCTCGGGGACGCAGAGCTCGCCGTACGTCAGCGCCGCTGTCCCCCGGGCCACCAGCACCAGCGTCCCCTCCCGGCCCACCGAGGTGGCCTGGGGACAGGGACACCCCTCAGTGTCACCTGTGTCCCCTCCCGGCCCACCGAGGTGGCCTGGGGACAGGGACACCCCTCAGTGTCACCTGTGTCCCCTCCCGGCCCACCGAGGTGGCCTGGGGACAGGGACACCCCTCAGTGTCACCTGTGTCCCCTCCCGGCCCACCGAGGTGGCCTGGGGACAGGGACACCCCTCAGTGTCACCTGTGTCCCCTCCCGGCCCACCGAGGTGGCCTGGGGACAGGGACACCCCTCAGTGTCACTCGTGTCCCCTCCCGGCCCACCGAGGTGGCCTGGGGACAGGGACACCCCTCAGTGTCACCTGTGTCACCTCCCGGCCCACCGAGGTGGCCTGGGGACAGGGACATCCCTCAGTGTCACCTGTGTCACCTCCCGGCCCACCGAGGTGGCCTGGGGACAGGGACATCCCTCAGTGTCACCTGTGTCACCTCCCGGCCCACCGAGGTGGCCTGGGGACAGGGACATCCCTCAGTGTCACCTGTGTCCCCTCCCGGCCCACCGAGGTGGCCTGGGGACAGGGACATCCCTCAGTGTCACCTGTGTCACCTCCCGGCCCACCGAGGTGGCCTGGGGACAGGGACATCCCTCAGTGTCACCTGTGTCCCCTCCCGGCCCACCGAGGTGGCCTGGGGACAGGGACACCCCTCAGTGTCACTCGTGTCCCCTCCCGGCCCACCGAGGTGGCCTGGGGACAGGGACACCCCTCAGTGTCACCTGTGTCCCCTCCCGGCCCACCGAGGTGGCCTGGGGACAGGGACACCCCTCAGTGTCACTCGTGTCCCCTCCCGGCCCACCGAGGTGGCCTGGGGACAGGGACACCGCTCAGTGTCACAGGTGACACCCGGGAGGTGACACACAGGTGAAACAGGTGACACTAGAGGTGACAGAGGTGACACACAGGTGACACAAGTGACAGCAGGGAGGTGACACAGGTGACGCACACGACACAGGTGACACTGAGGTGACACAGGTGACACACAGGTGTGACACCGGGTGACACAGGTGACACAGGTGACACCCAGGTGCCAGGTGGCAGCTCTCACCTGGTCGATGATGCCGCCGGGGTTGAGCAGCGTCTCCCGGGCCAGGATGTTGATGTGGAACGTGAAGCGCAGGTGGGGCAGGAGGAGCTGGGGACAGCGGGGACATCGCTGGGGACACTGGGGACACTGGGGACACTGGGGACACTGGGGACACTGGGGGACACGGGGGACACTGGGGACACTGGGGACAATGGGGACACTGGGGACACCGGGGACACTGGGGACACTGGGGACACTGGGGACACTGGGGACAGTGGGGACACTGGGGACACTGGGGACACTGGGGGACACGGGGGACACTGGGGACACTGGGGACACAGGGGACACTGGGGACACCGGGGACACTGGGGACAGCGGGGACACCGGGGACATTGGGGACACTGGGACACTGGGGACACTGGGGACACTGGGGACATTGGGGACACTGGGGACACTGGGACACTGGGGACACTGGGGACACTGGGGACACTGGGGACACTGGGGACATTGGGGACACTGGGGACACTGGGGGGACACTGGGGACACTGGGGACACTGGGGACAGTGGGGACACCGGGGACATTGGGGACACTGGGGACAGCGGGGACACCGGGGACACTGGGGACACTGGGGACACTGGGGGGACACTGGGGACACTGGGGACACTGGGGACACGGGGGACACTGGGGACACTGGGGGGACACTGGGGACATTGGGGACAATGGGGACATTGGGGACATTGGGGACATTGGGGACAATGGGGACACTGGGACACTGGGGACAATGGGGACAGTGGGGACACTGGGGACACTGGGGACACTGGGGACAATGGGACACTGGGGACACTGGGGACACTGGGACACTGGGGACACTGGGGACACCGGGGACATTGGGGACACTGGGGACACTGGGACACTGGGGACACGGGGGCACTGGGGACACTGGGGACACTGGGGACACTGGGGAGCCCATTTTGGGTCCATTTGGGGCATTTTGGGGCATTTCTGGGCTCGGCGTCGGGTTTTCAGGCGGCGATTTCACCTTTCGGGGTCCCGGGCGCCGTTTTTCGGGTGCTGATTCCATTTTTTGGATGTTTTTGGGGTGGTTTTTTTTTCATTTTTTCGGGTGGGGGTTTCACCTTTCGGGGTCCCGGGGTGGGTTTTGGGGCAGGGATTTCATTTTTGGGGTGGGTTTGGGGTGGGTTTCTCCATTTTTTTTTAGAGGAAATGTCATTTTTGGGGGGTCCCGGGCGGGTTTTGGGGTGATGATTTCACCTTTTGGGATCCCAGTCGGGTTTTTGGGCTCCCGGCAGGTTTTTGGGGTGGGAATTTTATTTTTTGGGGGGTCCCAGTCGTGGTTTTGGGGCCGGAATTTCACCTTTTGGGGTCAGGGTCGGGATTTTAAGGTGGGAATTTCAGGTTTTTGGGGTCCCAGGAGCCGTTTTGGGGTGGGAATTTCATTTTTCGGGATCCTGGGGGCCATTTTTGGGGCGGGAATTTCACTTTTTGGGTGTTTTTTTTTTCATTTTTAGGGTGAAAATTTCACCTTTCGGGGTCCTAGGGCGGGTTTTGGGGTGGGAATTTCATTTTTGGGTGTTTTTTGGGTGTTTTTTTTTCATTTTTTAGGGTGAGGGTTTCACCTTTCGGGGTCCCGGGGCAGGTTTTGGGGCCGGGATTTCATTTTTGGGGTCCCCGTTGGTGTTTTGGGGTCCTGGGGGCCGTTTTGGGGCCGGAATTTCACTTTTTGTGTGGTTTTTTTTTCATTTTTTAGGGTGAAAATTTCACCTTTCGGGGTCCTAGGGCAGGTTTTGGGGTGGGAATTTCATTTTTGGGTGTTTTTTGGGTGGTTTTTTTTCATTTTTTAGGGTGAGGGTTTCACCTTTCGGGGTCCCGGGGCAGGTTTTGGGGCCGGGATTTCATTTTTGGGCTCCCCGTTGGTGTTTTGGGGTCCCGGGGCGGGTTTTGGGGCGGGAATTTCGTTTTTTGGGGTGTGTTTTTTTTTTTTTTTTTTTCATTTTTTAGGGCGAAAATTTCACCTTTCGGGGTTACCTGGTGCACGGGGTGGACGCTGGGCAGCCTCTGCGTGGCCACGGCGAAGGCCTCGGCCAGGAAGTGGCCGTGCAGCAGGTGAGTGACCACCTCGTGCAGGACGAAGTGCGCCGCCCTGACCCACAGCTTGGCCAGAGCCCAGCCGGCGCCCCCCGGCAGGAAAACGGGGGAGCCGGGCCCGGGCTGCTGGGACAGCTGGGGACACGGGGACAATGGGGTCAGCGGGGTCAGCGGGGTCACCTGGGGTCAGCGGGGGTCAGCGGGGGTCACCGGGGGTCAGGGGAGCCGGGCCCGGGCTGCTGGGACAGCTGGGGACAACGGGGACAATGGGGTCAGCGGGGTCAGCGGGGTCAGCGGGGGTCACCGGGGGTCAGGGGAGCCCGGCCCGGGCTGCTGGGACAGCTGGGGACATGGGGACAATGGGGTCAGCGGGGTCAGCGGGGTCACCTGGGGTCAGCAGGGGTCAGGGGAGCCGGGCCCGGGCTGCTGGGACAGCTGGGGACATGGGGACAATGGGGTCAGCGGGGTCAGCGGGGTCACCTGGGGTCAGCAGGGGTCAGGGGAGCCGGGCCCGGGCTGCTGGGACAGCTGGGGACAACGGGGACACCGGGGTCAGCGGGGTCAGCGGGGTCAGCGGGGTCACCTGGGGTCAGCGGGGGTCACCGGGGGTCAGGGGAGCCGGGCCCGGGCTGCTGGGACAGCTGGGGACATGGGGACACCGGGGTCAGCGGGGTCAGCGGGGTCACCTGGGGTCAGCGGGGGTCAGGGGAGCCGGGCCCGGGCTGCTGGGACAGCTGGGGACATGGGGACAATGGGGTCAGCGGGGTCAGCGGGGGTCACCTGGGGTCACCTGGGGTCACCGGGGGTCACCGGGGGTCAGGGGAGCCGGGCCCGGGCTGCTGGGACAGCTGGGGACACGGGGACACCGGGGTCAGCGGGGTCACCGGGGGTCACCTGGGGTCACCGGGGGTCAGGGGAGCCGGGCCCGGGCCGCTGGGACAGCTGGGGACAACGGGGACAATGGGGTCAGCGGGGTCAGCGGGGTCACCGGGGGTCACCTGGGGTCACTGGGGGTCAGCAGGGATCAGGGGAGCCCGGCCCGGGCTGCTGGGACAGCTGGGGACAACGGGGACACCGGGGTCAGCGGGGTCAGCGGGGTCAGCGGGGTCAGCGGGGTCAGCGGGGGTCACCGGGGGTCACCGGGGGTCAGCAGGGGTCAGGGGAGCCGGGCCCGGGCTGCTGGGACAGCTGGGGACAACGGGGACACCGGGGTCAGCGGGGTCAGCGGGGTCAGCGGGGGTCACCGGGGGTCAGGGGAGCCGGGCCCGGGCTGCTGGGACAGCTGGGGACACGGGGACACCGGGGTCAGCGGGGTCAGCGGGGTCACCTGGGGTCACCTGGGGTCACCTGGGGTCACCTGGGGTCACCGGGGGTCACCGGGGGTCACCAGGGGTCAGGGGAGCCGGGCCCGGGCTGCTGGGACAGCTGGGGACAACGGGGACACCGGGGTCAGCGGGGTCAGCGGGGTCAGCGGGGGTCAGCGGGGGTCACCGGGGGTCACCGGGGGTCAGGGGACAATGGGGGGGTCTGGGGTCAGTGAGGGTCACCAGGGGTCAGTGGGGGTCACTGGGGGTCAGTGGGGGACAACGAGGGACAGGGGACAATGGGGGTGAGCAGGGGACACCCGGGGACACACCTGGGCACACCTGGGGACACCCGGGGACACACCTGGGCACACCTGGGGACACCTGGGAACACACCTGGGGACACCCGGGGACACCTGGGGACACCTGGGCACACCTGGGGACACACCTGGGGACACCCGGGGACACCTGGGCACACCTGGGGACACCTGGGGACACCCGGGGACACCTGGGCACACCTGGGGACAGCCGGGGACACACCTGGGCACACCTGGGGACACCCGGGGACACCCGGGGACACCTGGGGACAGCCGGGGACACACCTGGATGGCCACGGGCAGCAGGCGGCCGCGGGGACTGGCCCACAGCAGGCACAGGGGGGCGGCCACGAACTGGGGGTGCCCCCCGAGGGTCCCGGTGGGGAGCCCCTCCAGCAGGGCGTAGTCGGCCAGGAACACGTGACCCTCCTGGGGGGGACACCCCAAAAATCAGACACACCCCCCCCCCCCAAAAAATATGGACAGCCCCCCCCCAAAACGTGGGGGAACAGCCCCGAAAACGAGACCGCCCCCCCCCCTCCCCCCCGAAAAAATGGGAATGGAACGCTCCGAACGCCGCAGACACCCCCCAGAAATGGAACACGCCCCCCCCCAGGGAAACCCCAAAAATGGGGAGACCCCCCTGACCCCACCCTGAGACACCGGACACCCCAAAAATGGGGAAAACCTGAGAAACCCCCCCAAAAAATGGGACACCCCCCAAAAAATGGGACACCCCAAAAAAATGGGACACTCCAAAAATGGGACACCCCAAAAATGGGGAAAACCTGAGAAACCCCCCCAAAAATGGGACACTCCAAAAATGGGACACCTCCCAAAAAAATGGGACACCACAAAAAATGGGACACCCCAAAAAATGGGACACCCCAAAAATGGGACACCACAAAAATGGGGAAAACCTGAGAAACCCCCAAAAATGGGACACCCCAAAAAATGGGACACCCCCAAAAATGGGACACCACAAAAAATGGGACACCCCAAAAAATGGGACAATCCCAAAAAAATGGGACATCCCAAAAAATGGGACACCCCAAAAAATGGGACACCTCCCAAAAAAATGGGACACCCTAAAAATGGGACACCCCCAAAAAATGGGACACCCTAAAAATGGGACACCCCAAAAAAATGGGACACCCCCCCAAAAATGGGACAATCCCAAAAATGGGACACCCCAAAAAATGGGACACCCCAAAAATGGGACACCCCCCAAAAATGGGACACCTCCCAAAAATGGGATACCACAAAAAATGGGAAAACCCTGAGAAACCCCCCTAAAATGGGACAATCCCAAAAATGGGACACCCTAAAACAATGGGACACCCCAAAAATGGGACAATCCCCAAAAAATGGGACAATCCCAAAAATGGGACACCCCAAAAATGGGACACCACAAAAAATGGGACAATCCCAAAAAAATGGGACACCCCCAAAAATGGGACAATCCCAAAAAAATGGGACACCCCCCCAAAAATGGGACACCTCCCAAAAATGGGACACCCCAAAAAATGGGACACCCCAAAAATGGGACAATCCCCAAAAAATGGGACAATCCCAAAAAATGGGACAATCCCAAAAAATGGGACAATCCCAAAAAATGTGGAACCCCCCGACCTCCCCGGACACCCCCAAAAAATGGGAAACCCCCCCAAAAAACGGGAACACCCCCCCTCCCCCCGTCCCCATCACCCCCGGGACCCCCAAATCCTGACCCACCCCCCCAATCCTGGGGTCCGCGCCAGCCCCTCGCTTCCCTCCAGGATTTTGGGATTTGGGAGGGTTGGGGGGTTTTGAGGTCGGTTTGGGGGGTTTTTGGGGGGTGTTTGGGGGTGTTTTGGGGGGGTTTTGGGGGGTTTTAGGGTGATTTTGGGGTGGTTTTGGGGTGTTTTGGGGTGTTTTGGGTGTTTCAGGGTGATTTTGGGGTGTTTTGGGGGCGTTTGGGGTTTTTGGGGTGTTTTGGGGTCGTTTGGGGTTTGGGGGTGGTTTTGGGCTGGTTTTGGGCTGGTTTTGGGCTGGTTTGGGGTTCGAGGGTGTTTTTGGGGTGTTTGGGGGTGTTTTTAGTGTGGTTTGGGGGTTTTAGGGCGTTTTTGGGGTGTTTTGGGGGTGTTTGGGGTTTGAGGGTGTTTTTTGGGGTGTTTTGGGGTCATGGGGTGTTTTGGGGGGTGGTTTGGAGGTGGTTTGGGGGTGTTTTGGGGTTTGAGGGTGTTTTTTGGGTGTTTTGGGGTGTTTTGGGGTTTTTGGGGTGTTTTGGGGGTTGTTTTGGGGTGGTTTGGGGGTTGTTTTCAGGGTGGTTTTGGGGTGTTTGGGGTTTTCGGGGTGTTTGGGGGTGTTTTGGGGTTTTTGAGGTTGTTTTTGAGGGGTTGTTTTGGGGTTGGTTTCGGAGTTTGTTGGGGGGTTGTTTTTGGGGCTGTTTTAGGGTTATTTTCGGTGTTTTGTGGGTTTTTTTTGGTTTTAGGGTTATTTTCGGTGTTTTCGGTGGTTTTGGGGTTGGTTTTGCGGTTTTTTTGGGTTTATTTTCGGTTTTGGGGGTTTTTGGTTTTGGGGTTATTTTTGGTGGCTTTGGGGTTGTTTTGGGGGTTTTTTTTGGGGGGTTATTTTCGGTGTTTTGGGGGTTTTTGGTGTTTTGGGGTTATTTTTGGTGGTTTTGGGATTGTTTTTGTGGGAGTTTTTTTTGTTTTGGGGTTATTTTCTGTGTCTTTGGGGCTGTTTTTGGGGTGTTTTTGGGTGTTTTGGGGTCCCCTCACCTCCATCTCCCTGTGCAGGGACGTCCCGGGCCCGAGGCTGGGGGCCACCATGGGGGCGGTGACGGGGAAGTTGGGGGGCAGGCGGGGGCAGCGGCGCAGCAGGACGGGGTTCACCCCGCTCAGGAACTGCTCCCCGAAAAACGCGTCGTCCTGCCAGTGCCGCACCACGTACTCTGGGGACACGGGGACATCGCTGGGGACATCACTGGGGACATTGGGGACACTGGGGACACTGGGGACATCTCCTGCCAGTGCCGCACCACGTACTCTGGGGACACGGGGACATCATTGGGGACATCGCTGGGGACATTGGGGACACTGGGGACATCGCTGGGGACACTGGGGACATTGGGGACATCTCCTGCCAGTGCCGCACCACGTACTCTGGGGACACGGGGACATTGGGGACACTGGGGACATCCCTGGGGACATCCCTGGGGACATTGGGGACATTGGGGACATCTCCTGCCAGTGCCGCACCACGTACTCTGGGGACACGGGGACATCATTGGGGACATCGCTGGGGACATCGCTGGGGACATCGCTGGGGACACGGGGACATCGCTGGGGACATTGGGGACACTGGGGACATCTCCTGCCAGTGCTGGACCACGTACTCTGGGGACACGGGGACATCGCTGGGGACATCGCTGGGGACATTGGGGACACTGGGGACATCACTGGGGACACGGGGACATCACTGGGGACATCACTGGGGACACGGGGACACTGGGGACATTGGGGACATTGGGGACATTGGGGACATCTCCTGCCAGTGCCGCACCACGTACTCTGGGGACACGGGGACATCGCTGGGGACATCGCTGGGGACATTGCTGGGGACATTGGGGACACTGGGGACATCTCCTGCCAGTGCCGCACCACGTACTCTGGGGACACGGGGACATTGGGGACACGGGGACATCACTGGGGACACGGGGACATCACTGGGGACATTGGGGACACTGGGGACATCATTGGGGACACGGGGACATCACTGGGGACATCACTGGGGACACGGGGACACTGGGGACATTGGGGACATTGGGGACATTGGGGACATCTCCTGCCAGTGCCGCACCACGTACTCTGGGGACACGGGGACATCGCTGGGGACATCGCTGGGGACACGGGGACATCACTGGGGACACGGGGACATCACTGGGGACATCACTGGGGACATTGGGGACACCTCCTGCCAGTGCCGCACCACGTACTCTGGGGACACGGGGACATTGGGGACATGGGGACATCACTGGGGACATTGGGGACACTGGGGACACGGGGACACGGGGACACTGGGGACATCATTGGGGACACGGGGACACGGGGACACTGGGGACATCATTGGGGACACGGGGACATCACTGGGGACACCTTGGGGACATCACCAGGACCCCGAGAATTCTTGAGACCCTCCCCTGTCCCCCTCATTGTCCCCCTCAATGTCCCCCCAATGTCCCCAGTGTCCCCCCAGGGTCCCCCCCCGTCCCCGCGGTGTCCCCAGGGGTGTCACCCACCGCTGATGGGGGTCCCGGGTCCCTCCAGCGCCGCCCGAATGTCCCCAAAGCTGCTCCAGGAGCCCCCGGAACGGAGCCCCCGGAGCCGGATCCGGATCTGCCTGAGGGGACAGTGGGGACACTGAGGGGACAGCGGGGACACTGGGGGGACACTGGGGACACTGGGGACATTATTGGGGTCATTTGGGGACAGTGGGGGGACACTGGGGACACTGGGGACATTATTGGGGTCATCTGGGGACAGTGGGGGGATTCTGGGGACACTGGGGACATTATTGGGGTCATCTGGGGACAGTGGGGACCCTGGGGACATTATTGGGGTCATTTGGGGACACGGGGACATCCAAGGACAAAGAGATGGGAGGGGTGTGGCTGGGACCCCCCATGGCCCTTGGGGACACTTGGGGACCCTCCATGACCCCTGGGGACCCTCGGTGACCCTCAATGTCCCTCGGTGACCCTTGGGGACCCTCAATGACCCTTGGTGACCCTCCATGACCCTCGGTGACCCTTGGTGACCCTCGATGACCCCTCCATGACCCTCGGTGACCCTTGGTGACCCTTGGTGACCCTCGATGACCCCTCCATGACCCTCGGTGACCCTCGGTGACCCTTGGTGACCCTCCATGACCCTCGGTGACCCTTGGTGACCCTCGATGACCCCTCCATGACTCTCGGTGACCCCCGGTGCCCCCCCGGTGTCCCCGGCGTCCCCCGGGTGTCACTGACGCGGCGGCGGCGCGGGCGGCCAGCTGTGCCCGGTGGGCCAGGGGGAAGCTCAGGGTCGGGGACAGCGCCGGGGGCGTCCCCGGTGACGTCATCGAGCCCTCCGACGTCATCTGCTCCTCCGACGTCATCGGCCCCTCTGACGTCATCTGTCCCGGTGACGTCGTCGAGTCCTGTGACGTCATCTTCTCCCGTGACGTCGCCGGTCCCTGGGACGTTTTCTGCCCCGGTGACGGCGTGGTTGGGGACGCCGGCGGTGACGTCGTGTCCGGTGACGTCACGGGCGGGGGCGGCCACGGGCACAGGGCCGGGGGCAGCGCCCGGAGACACCAGGGCCAGCCCGGGGCGTAGGGAGCCCACCTGGGGACAGGAGTGACCAGCGGTGACCACTGGGGACATCGGTGACCGACGGTGACCGACAGTGACCGACAGTGACCGACAGTGACCACTGGGGACATCGGTGACCGACAGCAACCGACAGTGACCGACAGTGACCATTGGTGACCAACAGTGACCGACAGTGACCATCGGTGACCGACAGTGACCGACAGTGACCATTGGTGACCATCGGTGACCGACAGCGACCGACAGTGACCGACAGTGACCATTGGTGACCAACAGTGACCGACAGTGACCATCGGTGACCGACAGCGACCGACAGTGACCGACAGTGACCATTGGTGACCAACAGTGACCGACAGTGACCATCGGTGACCGACAGCGACCGACAGTGACCACTGGGGACATCGGTGACCGACAGTGACCATTGGTGACCATCGGTGACCGACAGCAACCGACAGTGACCGACAGTGACCATTGGTGACCAACAGTGACCGACAGTGACCATCGGTGACCGACAGTGACCGACAGTGACCATTGGTGACCATCGGTGACCGACAGCGACCGACAGTGACCGACAGTGACCATTGGTGACCAACAGTGACCGACAGTGACCATCGGTGACCGACAGCGACCGACAGTGACCGACAGTGACCATTGGTGACCAACAGTGACCGACAGTGACCATCGGTGACCATCGGTGACCGACAGTGACCACTGGGGACATCGGTGACCGACAGTGACCGACAGTGACCGACAGTGACCATCGGTGACCAACAGTGACCAACAGTGACCAACAGTGACCATCAGTGACCAACAGTGACCACTGGTGACACCAGTGACTATCAGCAACCATCAGTGACCACCAGTCCCCCCCAGTCCCCCCAGTCCCCCCAGTCCCCCCCAGTCCCCCCCAGTCCCTCCCAGTCCCCCCAGTCCCCCCAGTCCCCCCAGCCCCCCCAGTCCCCCCCAGTCCCACCAGTCCCCCCCAGTCCCTCCCAGTCCCACCAGTCCCCCCCATTCCCTCCAGTCCCCCCAGCCCCCCAGTCCCCCCCAGTCCCACCAGTCCCCCCCAGTCCCTCCCAGTCCCCCCAGTCCCCCCAGTCCCCCCCCATTCCCTCCCAGTCCCCCCAGTCCCACCAGTCCCCCCAGTCCCCCAGTCCCACCAGTCCCCCCCAGTCCCCCCCCATTCCCTCCCAGTCCCCCCAGTCCCCCCAGTCCCCCCAGTCCCCCCAGTCCCCCCCCATTCCCTCCCAGTCCCCCCAGTCCCCCCAGTCCCCCCAGTCCCTCCAGTCCCCCCCAGTCCCCCAGTCCCCCCAGTCCCCCCAGTCCATCCCAGTCCCCCCAGTCCCCCCCAGTCTCCCCAGCCCCCCCAGTCCATCCCAGTCCCCCCCAGTCCCCCCAGTCCCCCCAGTCCATCCCAGTCCCCCCAGTCCCCCCAGTCCCCCCAGTCCCCCCAGTCCCCCCCAGTCCCCCCCAGTCCCTCCCAGTCCCCCCAGTCCCCCCAGTCCCCCCAGCCCCCCCAGTCCCCCCCAGTCCCACCAGTCCCCCCCAGTCCCCCCCAGTCCCCCAGCCCCCCCAGTCCCCCCCAGTCCCACCAGTCCCCCCCAGTCCCTCCCAGTCCCACCAGTCCCCCCATTCCCTCCCAGTCCCCCCCAGTCCCCCAGTCCCCCCAGTCCCCCCCAGTCCCCCCCATTCCCTCCCAGTCCCCCCAGTCCCCCCAGTCCCCCCAGTCCCCCCCAGTCCCCCCCCATTCCCTCCCAGTCCCCCCAGTCCCTCCCAGTCCCTCCCAGTCCCCCCAGTCCCCCCAGTCCCCCCAGTCCCCCCAGTCCCCCCAGTCCCCCCAGTCCCTCCAGTCCCCCCCAGTCCCCCCAGTCCCCCCAGTCCCCCCAGTCCCTCCAGTCCCCCCCAGTCCATCCCAGTCCCCCCCAGTCCCCCCAGTCCCCCCAGTCCATCCCAGTCCCCCCAGTCCCCCCCAGTCCCCCCAGTCCCCCCAGTCCATCCCAGTCCCCCCAGTCCTCCCAGTCCCCCCCAGTCCCCCCAGTCCCCCCAGTCCCCCAGTCCTCCCAGTCCCCCCCAGTCCCCCCAGTCCCCCCAGTCCCTCCCAGTCCATCCCAGTTCCTCACTCGAAGCTCTCCCGTCGCTCTCTCTGCTCCTCCCGGCGCTGCTGCAGCAACTGCGGGACCCGCGCGGCCTCACGGGGGGTCCGGGCTGGGGACAGTGGGGACAGTGGGGACATGGGGACATGGGGACAGTGGGGACAGTGGGGACAGTGGGGACAGTGGGGACATGGGGACAGTGGGGACACTGGGGACACTGGGGACACTGGGGACAATGGGGACAGAGGACACAGCCCCCTCCCCCCCCAGTGCCTTCAGTACCCTCATTATGTCCCCAATGTGTCCTTGATGTCCCCAAATGTCCCAATGACCACAACACCCCAGTCCTCCAATGTCCCCAATGTCCCCAGTGTCCCCAATGTCCCCAGTGTCCCCAGTGTCCCCAATGTCCCCACTGTCCCCAGTGTCCCCAGTGTCCCCAATGTCCCCAGTGTCCCCAATGTCCCAATGTCCCCACTGTCCCCAATGTCCCCAATGTCCCCAATGTCCCCAGTGTCCCCAATGTCCCCACTGTCCCCAATGTCCCCAATGTCCCCAATGTCCCCAGTGTCCCCAGTGTCCCCAATGTCCCCAATGTCCCCAATGTCCCCAGTGTCCCCAATGTCCCCAATGTCCCCAGTGTCCCCAGTGTCCCCAATGTCCCCAATAATGTCCCCAATATCCCCAATGTCCCCAATGTCCCCAGTGTCCCCAGTGTCCCCAATGTCCCCAGTGTCCCCGTACCTGTCCCCTCTCTCAGCACCATGTCCCCCGCTCTCCAGCCAGCGGTGACACGGGAAGGTGGCCGTGGGGACGTCCCCGCTGTCCCCTCCGCTGTCCCCTCCGCTGTCCCCCGGGCTGTGGCTCGGTGACGTCCCCCGCTGTCCCCTCCGCTGTCCCCTCCGCTGTCCCCTCCGGTGTCCCCGGGGTGTGGCCCGGTGACGGTGACGGTGGCACAGAACCAGCGGTCCGGGGACAAGGGACAGCAGCGGCTCCTTGTGCAGGTGCAGGCGCAGCAGTGTCCCCAAGGGGCGTGGGGACGTCACCTCCACCCACAGGGTCTGTGACAGGGGACACCTGTGTCACCTGAGTGTCACCTGTGTCACCTGAGTGTCACCTGTTTGTCACTTGTGTGTTATCTGTGTGTCACCTGTGTCACCCCAGTGTCATCTGTGTGTCACCTGAGTGTCACCTGTGTCACCTGTGTCATCTATGTCACCTCAGTGTCACCTGTGTCACCTGAGTGTCACGTGTGTGTCACCTGTGTCACCTGTGCAGGTGCAGCAGTGTCCCCAAGGGGTGTGGCAATGTCACCTCCACCCACAGGGTCTGTGACAGGGGACACCTGTGTCACCTGAGTGTCACCTGAGTGCCACCTGTGTCACCTCTGTCACCTGTGTCACCTATGTGACCTCCTGTGTCACCTGTGTGTCACCTGTGTCCCCAGTGCCCCCTCCCAGTGTAACCCAGTCCAAACCAGTGTAACCCAGTCCAAACCAGTCCAAACCAGTCCAAACCAGTGTAACCCAGTCCAAACCAGTGTAACCCAGTCCAAACCAGTCCAAACCAGTGTAACCCAGTCCAAACCAGTGTAACCCAGTCCAAACCAGTCCAAACCAGTCCAAACCAGTGTAACCAGTACCCCCAGTCCAAACTCACGGTGCCGGGCCGCAGGCGGTGCCGGGGCCAGCTCAGGTGACACGGGCCCCGATGTCCCCAGTGTCCCCTCCCAGTCCAAACCAGTCCAAACCAGTGTAACCCAGTCCAAACCAGTGTAACCCAGTCCAAACCAGTGTAACCCAGTCCAAACCAGTCCAACCCAGTCCAAACCAGTCTAACCAGTACCCCCGGTCCAAACTCACGGTGCCGGGCCGCAGGCGGTGCCGGGGCCAGCTCAGGTGACACGGGCCCGATGTCCCCAGCGTCCCCTCCAGGCGGAAGGTGACGGCGCCCAGCGTGCCCCGCCCCCACCCCGGGGCCGTGCTCAGCCCCACCCGGTACCGGGACACGCCCCCCGCCGTGACGTCATCGGGAGGCGGTGACGTCATTGCGGTCACTCAGGGGTCGCTCAGGGGTCACTCAAGGGTCACTCAGGGGTCACTAAAGGGTCCTGGGGGTCAGGGGTCACTCAGAGGTCACTCAGAGGTCACCCAGGGGTCAGTCAGGGGTCAGAAGGGGTCACCAACCCAGGGGTCAGTCAGGGGTCAGAAGGGGTCACCACGGTCACTCAGGGGTCACTCAGGGGGTCACACAGGGGTGAGGGGTCACTCAAGGGTCACTCAGGGGTCACTGAAGGGTCCTGGGGCTCAGAGGTCACTCAGAGGTCACTCAGAGGTCACTCAGAGGTCACCCAGGGGTCAGTCAGGAGTCAGGGGTCAGCAAGGGGTCAGCAAGGGTCACAGGGGGTCACCCAGGGGTCACTCAGGGGTCAGAAGGGGTCACCACGGTCACTCAGGGGTCACTCAGGGGGTCACACAGGGGTAGAGGGGTCACTCAAGGGTCACTCAGGGGTCACCTGAAGGGTCCTGGGGCTCAGGGGTCACTCAGGGGTCACTCAGAGGTCATTCAGGGGTCACTCAGGGGTCACTCAGGAGTCAGGGGTCAGTCAGGGGTCAGCAAGGGTCACAGGGGGTCACCCAGAGGTCACCAGGGGTCCCCAAGGGGGTCTTGGGGGGTTCAGGGGTCACCAGGGGCCACTCCGGGGTCACTCATGGGGTCACCCACGGGTCACCAGGGGTCCACTCCAAGGTCACAGGGAGCAGAAGGGGTCACTCAGGGGTCACCCAGGGGTCACCAAGGGGGTCGTGGGGGGGTTCAGGGGTCACTCCGGGGTCACTGAAGGGTCCTGGGGGGGTCACTTGGGGTCCACAGGGGTCACAGGGGTCACTCAGGGGTCTCGCAGGGGTCACTCAAGGGGGTCACTCAGGGGTCACTTGCGGGTCTCCTGGGGGGTCAGGGGTCACCCAGGGGTCACCGGGGGTCCCTGGGGGCCCTTTGGGGGGGTTTTTGGGGGGGGTTGGGGGGTTCCCCGGGTGATTTTGGGGGGTCCCGGGTGGGCTTTGGGGTCCCTGGGGGGTCCCTGAGGGTCCCCTGGTGCTCCCCGGGGAGTTTTGGGGGTCCCGGGGGGGGGGTTGGGGGAGGTTTGGGGGGTCCTGGGGTGTCCCGGGGGGGGTTGGGGGGTCCCAGGGAGATTTTGGGGGTCCCGGGGGGGGGGGTTTGGGGGTCCCGGGGGGGTTTTGGGGTCCCGGGGGGGTTTTGGGGTCCCGGGGGGGTTTTGGGGGGTCCCGGGGGGGTTTTGGGGGTCCCAGGGAGATTTTGGGGGTCCCGGGGGGGGTTTTGGGGTCCCTGGGGGGTTTTGGGGTCCCGGGGGGGTTTTGGGGTCCCGGGGGGGTTTTGGGGGGTCCCGGGGGGGTTTTGGGGGTCCCAGGGAGATTTTGGGGGTCCCGGGGGGGGTTTTGGGGTCCCTGGGGGGTTTTGGGGTCCCTGGGGGGTTTTGGGGTCCCGGGGGGGTTTTGGGGTCCCGGTGGGGTTTTGGGGGTCTCGGGGGGTCCCGGGGGGGTTTTGGGGGTCCCGGGGGGGTTTTGGGGGTCCCGGTGGGGTTTGGGGGGTCCCTGGGGGGTCCCGGGGGTCCCTCGGTGTCTCCGGAGTCTCTCGGGCGCTGTCGCGGCGTCCCCGGCGCCTCCCAGTGCGGACCAGTGCAGACCAGTCCCCGCCCAGTTCCGCCCAGTTCCGCCCAGCCCCCTCCCAGTCCCCTCCCAGTTCACCCCAGTCCCCGCCCAGTTCTGCCCAGTCCCCGCCCAGTCCCCGCCCAGTCCCCGCCCAGTCAGACCAGTTCCAGCCCTGCCGGCCTCAGCCGCCCCCGCACCAGTTACACCCCAGTTCATCCCAGTTACACCCAGGATATCCCAGTTTGGCCACTGGGGCTGAGCCCTGCCCCAGTTCCATCCCAGTTCCCTCCCAGTTCCATCCCAGTTCCCTCCCAGTTAACCCCAGTACATCCCAGTTGCGACACCGGGGCTGACCCCTGTCCCAGTTCCCTCCCAGTCCATCCCAGTCAGACCAGTTCCAGCCCTGCTGGTCTCAGCCGCCCCCACACCAGTTACACCCCAGTTCATCCCAGTTACACCCCAGTTCATCCCAGTTTGGCCACTGGGGCTGAGCCCTGCCCCAGTTCCATCCCAGTTAACCCCAGTTCCATCCCAGTTAAATCCCAGTTCCCTCCCAGTTCCCTCCCAGTCCATCCCAGTCCCCTCCCAGTCCATCCCAATCAGACCAGTTCCAGCCCTGCCAGCCTCAGCCACCCCAACACCAGTAACGCCCCAGTTCATCCCAGTAATGCCCCAGTTCATCCCAGTAATGCCCCAGTTCATCCCAGTTTGGCCACTGGGGCTGAGCCCTGCCCCAGTTCCATCCCAGTTAAATCCCAGTCCCTGCCCAGTCCCCTCCCAGTTCATCTCAGTTTTATTCCAGTTTATCCCAGTTCCATCCCAGTTCCATCCCAGTTCATCTCAGTTTTACTCCAGTTTATCCCAGTTCCACCCCAGTGAAATCCCAGTCCTGTCCCAGTTCCATCCCAGTTAACCCCAGTATATCCCAGTTGCGACACCGGGGCTGACCCCTGTCCCAGTTCCCTCCCAGTTCCCACCCAGTTCCCACCCAGTCCCCTCCCAGTCCATCCCAGTCTGACCAGTTCCAGCCCTGCTGGTCTCAGCCGCCCCCGCACCAGTAACGCCCCAGTTCATCCCAGTTCATCCCAGTTACGCCCCAGTTCTATCCCAGTTACCCCAATTCCCGCCCAGTTCTATCCCAGTTAACCCCAGTTAAATCCCAGTTAACCCCAGTTGCATCCCAGTTAACCCCAGTGAAATCCCAGTTCCCTCCCAGTTCATCCCAGTACGTCCCAGTTCCCTCCCAGTATCCCCAGTGGGCCCAGCCCTGTCCCAGTTCCATCCCAGTTCCTTCACTGGGCGTGTCCCAGCTCTGCCCAGTATACACCAGTATGGACCAGTATGCCCAGTGCCCTTCCCCCACACACAGACACCGCTCCAGTGACACCTTTATTGAAACCAGTAACGGCTCCCAGTATAGACCAGTAACAGCTCCCAGTATAGACCAGTAATGGCTCCCAGTAGAAACCAGTAACAAGTCCCAGTATAGACCAGTAATAGCTCCCAATATATAGTAACATTCCCAGTATAAACCAGTAACAGTTCCCAGTACAGACCAGTAACAGCTTCCAGTATAAACCAGTAACAACTCCATAAATACCAGTAACAGTTCCCAGTACAGACCAGTAACAGTTCCATAAATACCAGTAACAGCTCCCAGTACAGCCCAGTCCACACCAGTCATGGCTCCCAGTACAGCCCAGTACCAGCTCCCAGTACAGGCCAGTCCCAGCTCCCAGTACAGACCAGTCCACACCAGTCATGGCTCCCAGTACAGACCAGTCCCGGCTCCCAGTACAGCCCAGTACCAGCTCCCAGTACAGCCCAGTACCAGCTCCCAGTACAGCCCAGTCCCGGCTCCCAGTACAGACCAGTCCACACCAGTCATGGCTCCCAGTCCACACCAGTCCTGGCTCCCAGTACAGACCAGTACCAGCTCCCAGTACAGCCCAGTCCCGGCTCCCAGTACAGACCAGTCCACACCAGTCCCGGCTCCCAGTACAGACCAGTCCTGGTCCCCAGTACAGCCCAGTCCACACCAGTCATGGCTCCCAGTACAGACCAGTCCTGGTTCCCAGTACAGCCCAGTCCACACCAGTCCCGACTCCCAGTACAGCCCAGTCCCGGCTCCCAGTACAGCCCAGTACTGGCTCCCAGTACAGACCAGTCCCGGCTCCCAGTACAGCCCAGTCCACACCAGTCCCGGCTCCCAGTACAGCCCAGTCCACACCAGTCCTGGCTCCCAGTACAGACCAGTCCTGGTTCCCAGTACAGCCCAGTCCACACCAGTCCCGGCTCCCAGTACAGCCCAGTCCACACCAGTCCCGGCTCCCAGTCCAGACCAGTACCAGCTCCCAGTACAGACCAGTCCACACCAGTCCCGGCTCCCAGTACAGCCCAGTCCCGGCTCCCAGTACAGCCCAGTCCACACCAGTCCCGGCTCCCAGTACAGCCCAGTCCCGGCTCCCAGTACAGCCCAGTCCACCCCAGTCCCGGCTCCCAGTACAGACCAGTACTGGCTCCCAGAACAGACCAGTCCCGGCTCCCAGTACAGCCCAGTCCACCCCAGTCCCGGCTCCCAGTAGAGCCCAGTGCAATACTGGAGACGTCTCCTCAAGGCGACGCTGGTCCCGATGTCGGGGGGATGTTCTGGGGGATTTTGGGGGAATTTTGGGGGATTTTGGGGCGGGGTTTTTTTTTGTATTTTTGGGTGATTTTGGGGATACCTTGGAGCGATTTCGGGCAGGTTTTTTGGGTGATTTTTTGGGTGTTTTTCCGGCTGTTTTTTGGGGTGATTTTGTGGTGATTTTGGGGTGATTTCGGGCCGGTTTTTTTGGCTGGTTTCGGGGATATTTTGGGGCTGATTTTGGGGTGTTTTTTGGTTGATTTTGGGCTGATTTCAGGCCAGGTTTTTGGGTGATTTGGGGGATATTTTCGGGGATATTTTGGGGCCGATTTTGGGGTGATTCTTTGGGTGATTTTTGACTGATTTTGGGCTGATTTTGGGGTATTTTTGTGGCGATTTTGTGGTGAATTCGGGCCGGTTTTCTGGCTGATTTCGGGGATATTTTGGGGCTGATTTTGGGGTGGTTTTTTGGCTGATTTTGGGGTGATTTTGCGATATTTTTGTGGTGATTTCCAGCTGATTTTTGGCTGATTTTGGGGTATTTTTGTGGCGATTTTGTGGTGATTTCGGGCCGGTTTTTTGACTGATTTTGGGCTGATTTTGGGGTATTTTTGTGGCGATTTTGTGGTGAATTCGGGCCGGTTTTCTGGGTGATTTCGGGGATATTTTGGGGCTGATTTTGGGGTGTTTTTTGGCTGATTTTGGGGTATTTTTGTGGTGATTTTGGGGTGTTTTTTGGCTGATTTTGGGGTGTTTTTGTGGCGATTTTGGGGTGACCTCGGGCCGGTTTTCTGGCAGATTTCGGGGATATTCGGGGGCAGTTTTTGGGGTGATTTCGGGCTGTTTCGGGGCCTCTCAGATGGCCACGCTGTTCTCGATGTTCTGGGGGTCCAGGTAGGGGTAGGGTCTCTCCAGCCCCGCGTTCCGGGCCTGGATCTCGCGGGAAATCCGCCGCAGCCGCCGCCGGAAGCGCCGCATCAGCCGCCGGGGGGCGCGCTCCGTGAAGTGCCGCTCCGGGTAATGCCCCAGGGGGCGCTGTGGGACAGCGGGGACGTGAACTGGGATTAACTGGGATTGACTGGGATTAACTGGGAGCGCTGGGGTAATGCCCCAGGGGGCGCTGTGGGACAGCGGGGACGTGAACTGGGATTAACTGGGGTTAACTGGGATTAACTGGGAGTGCTGGGGTAATGCCCCAGGGGGCGCTGTGGGACAGCGGGGACGTGAACTGGGATTAACTGGGGTTAACTGGGATTAACTGGGAGCGCTGGGGTAATGCCCCAGGGGGCGCTGTGGGACAGCGGGGACGTGAACTGGGATTAACTGGGATTGACTGGGATTAACTGGGAGCGCTGGGGTAATGCCCCAGGGGGCGCTGTGGGACAGCGGGGACGTGAACTGGGATTAACTGGGGTTAACTGGGATTAACTGGGAGCGCTGGGGTAATGCCCCAGGGGGGCGCTGTGGGACAGCGGGGACGTGAACTGGGATTAACTGGGGTTAACTGGGATTAACTGGGAGCACAGGGACATAGGGGACACAACAGGCCCACGGGGTTTGGGCTGGTTTGGGCTGGTTTGGGTTGGTTTGGGTTGGTTTGGGTTGGTTTGGGTTGGTTTGGGCTGGTTTGGGCTGGTTTGGGCTGGTTTGGGCTGGTTTGGGTTGGTTTGGGCTGGTTTGGGCTGGTTTGGGTTGGTTTGGGCTGGTTTGGGCTGGTTTGGGCTGGTTTGGGCTGGTTTGGGTTGGTTTGGGTTGGTTTGGGTTGGTTTGGGCTGGTTTGGGTTGGTTTGGATTGGTTTGGGTTGGTTTGGGTTGGTTTGGGTTGGTTTGGGTTGGTTTGGGTTGGTTTGGGTTGGTTTGGGTTGGTTTGGGCTGGTTTGGGTTGGTTTGGGCTGGTTTGGGTTGGTTTGGGTTGGTTTGGGTTGGTTTGGGTTGGTTTGGGCTGGTTTGGGTTGGTTTCGGTAGGTTTCGGGTTGGTTTGGGCTGGTTTGGGTTGGTTTGGGTTGGTTTGGGTTGGTTTGGGCTGGTTTGGGCTGGTTCGGGTTGGTTTGGGTTGGTTTGGGCTGGTTTGGGCTGGTTTGGGTTGGTTTGGGGTTGGTTCGTTTGGTTTGGGTGGGTTTGGGTTGGTTTGGGTTGGTTTGGGTTGGTTTGGGTTGGTTTGGGCTGGTTTGGGTTGGTTTGGGCTGGTTTGGGTTGGTTTGGGTTGGTTTGGGTTGGTTTGGGTTGGTTTGGGTTGGTTTGTGTTGGTTTGGGCTGGTTTGGGTTGGTTTGGGCTGGTTTTGGGTTGGTTTGGGCTGGTTTCGGGTTGGTTTGGGTTGGTTTGGGTCGGTTTGGGTGGGTTTGGGTTGGTTTGGGTTGGTTTTGGCTGGTTTGGGTTGGTTTGGGCTGGTTTGGGTTGGTTTCGGTGTGGTTCGGGTTGGTTTGGGTTGGTTTGGGCGGGTTTGGGTGGGTTTGGGTTGGTTTGGGTTGGTTTGGGTTGGTTTGGGTTGGTTTCGGTAGGTTTCGGGTTGGTTTGGGGTTGGTTCGTTTGGTTTGGGTTGGTTTGGGCCGGGATATTCCGGCGAGGGCTCTCACCATGTCCATGGGCTCGTTCCGCAGCACCCAGAGCACGGCCAGCACCGTGGCCGTGGTGTTCATGGCCGGCAGCGCCTCCAGGAATTCCCGCTCGGACACGGCGGCCTTGGAGCGCGGCGGGGGACGGCGCATGGCGGCCGGGGCGTTCGGGGGGAACGCCGAGAGCTCAAACTGACCCCGAAAATGGAACCGGGACCCCAAAATCAGACACGGGGACCCCAAAGTGAGAGAGACTGACCCCAAACATGGAACAGGGACCCCAAACTGAGAGAGACTGACCCCAAACACGGAACAGGGACCCCAAACTGAGAGAGACTGACCCCAAAACGGAACAGGGACCCCAAACTGAGAGAGACTGACCCCAAACACGGAACAGGGACCCCAAACTGAGAGAGACTGACCCCAAACACGGAACAGGGACCCCAAACTGAGAGAGACTGACCCCAAACACGGAACAGGGACCCCAAACTGAGAGAGACTGACCCCAAAACGGAACAGGGACCCCAAACTGAGAGAGACTGACCCCAAACATGGAACAGGGACCCCAAAGTGAGAGAGACTGACCCCAAAACGGAACAGGGACCCCAAAGTGAGAGAGACTGACCCCAAACATGGAACAGGGACCCCAAACTGAGAGAGACTGACCCCAAACATGGAACAGGGACCCCAAAGTGAGAGAGACTGACCCCAAACATGGAACAGGGACCCCAAACTGAGAGACTGACCCCAAAACGGAACAGGGACCCCAAAGTGAGAGAGACTGACCCCAAACACGGAACAGGGACCCCAAACTGAGAGAGACTGACCCCAAAACGGAACAGGGACCCCAAACTGAGAGAGACTGACCCCAAACATGGAACAGGGACCCCAAAGTGAGAGAGACTGACCCCAAACATGGAACAGGGACCCCAAAGTGAGAGAGACTGACCCCAAAACGGAACAGGGACCCCAAAGTGAGAGAGACTGACCCCAAAACGGAACAGGGACCCCAAACTGAGAGAGACTGACCCCAAAACGGAACAGGGACCCCAAACTGAGAGAGACTGACCCCAAACATGGAACAGGGACCCCAAAGTGAGAGAGACTGACCCCAAAACGGAACAGGGACCCCAAAGTGAGAGAGACTGACCCCAAACATGGAACAGGGACCCCAAACTGAGAGAGACTGACCCCAAACATGGAACAGGGACCCCAAAGTGAGAGAGACTGACCCCAAACATGGAACAGGGACCCCAAACTGAGAGACTGACCCCAAAACGGAACAGGGACCCCAAAGTGAGAGAGACTGACCCCAAACACGGAACAGGGACCCCAAACTGAGAGAGACTGACCCCAAACATGGAACAGGGACCCCAAACTGAGAGAGACTGACCCCAAACATGGAACAGGGACCCCAAACTGAGAGAGACTGACCCCAAACACGGAACAGGGACCCCAAACTGAGAGAGACTGACCCCAAAACGGAACAGGGACCCCAAACTGAGAGAGACTGACCCCAAACACGGAACAGGGACCCCAAACTGAGAGAGACTGACCCCAAACACGGAACAGGGACCCCAAACTGAGAGAGACTGACCCCAAAACGGAACAGGGACCCCAAACTGAGAGAGACTGACCCCAAAACGGAACAGGGACCCCAAACTGAGAGAGACTGACCCCAAACATGGAACAGGGACCCCAAACTGAGAGAGACTGACCCCAAAACGGAACAGGGACCCCAAACTGAGAGAGACTGACCCCAAACATGGAACAGGGACCCCAAACTGAGAGACTGACCCCAAACATGGAACAGGGACCCCAAACTGAGAGAGACTGACCCCAAACACGGAACAGGGACCCCAAACTGAGAGACTGACCCCAAAACGGAACAGGGACCCCAAACTGAGAGAGACTGACCCCAAAACGGAACAGGGACCCCAAACTGAGAGAGACTGACCCCAAACATGGAACAGGGACCCCAAACTGAGAGAGACTGACCCCAAACATGGAACAGGGACCCCAAAGTGAGAGAGACTGACCCCAAAACGGAACAGGGACCCCAAACTGAGAGAGACTGACCCCAAAACGGAACAGGGACCCCAAACTGAGAGAGACTGACCCCAAACATGGAACAGGGACCCCAAACTGAGAGACTGACCCCAAACATGGAACAGGGACCCCAAACTGAGAGAGACTGACCCCAAAACGGAACAGGGACCCCAAACTGAGAGAGACTGACCCCAAACATGGAACAGGGACCCCAAACTGAGAGAGACTGACCCCAAACACGGAACAGGGACCCCAAACTGAGAGACTGACCCCAAAACGGAACAGGGACCCAAAACTGAGAGAGACTGACCCCAAAACGGAACAGGGACCCCAAACTGAGAGAGACTGACCCCAAACATGGAACAGGGACCCCAAACTGAGAGAGACTGACCCCAAAACGGAACAGGGACCCCAAACTGAGAGAGACTGACCCCAAACATGGAACAGGGACCCCAAACTGAGAGAGACTGACCCCAAACACGGAACAGGGACCCCAAACTGAGAGAGACTGACCCCAAACATGGAACAGGGACCCCAAAGTGAGAGAGACTGACCCCAAAACGGAACAGGGACCCCAAACTGAGAGAGACTGACCCCAAACACGGAACAGGGACCCCAAACTGAGAGACTGACCCCAAACATGGAACAGGGACCCCAAACTGAGAGAGACTGACCCCAAACATGGAACAGGGACCCCAAACTGAGAGACTGACCCCAAACATGGAACAGGGACCCCAAACTGAGAGAGACTGACCCCAAACATGGAACAGGGACCCCAAACTGAGAGAGACTGACCCCAAACACGGAACAGGGACCCCAAACTGAGAGAGACTGACCCCAAAACGGAACAGGGACCCCAAACTGAGAGAGACTGACCCCAAAACGGAACAGGGACCCCAAACTGAGAGAGACTGACCCCAAACACGGAACAGGGACCCCAAACTGAGAGAGACTGACCCCAAACACGGAACAGGGACCCCAAAGTGAGAGAGACTGACCCCAAACACGGAACAGGGACCCCAAACTGAGAGAGACTGACCCCAAACATGGAACAGGGACCCCAAACTGAGAGAGACTGACCCCAAACATGGAACAGGGACCCCAAACTGAGAGAGACTGACCCCAAAACGGAACAGGGACCCCAAACTGAGAGAGACTGACCCCAAAACGGAACAGGGACCCCAAACTGAGAGACTGACCCCAAACATGGAACAGGGACCCCAAACTGAGAGAGACTGACCCCAAAACGGAACAGGGACCCCAAACTGAGAGAGACTGACCCCAAACACGGAACAGGGACCCCAAACTGAGAGACTGACCCCAAACATGGAACAGGGACCCCAAACTGAGAGAGACTGACCCCAAAACGGAACAGGGACCCCAAACTGAGAGAGACTGACCCCAAACACGGAACAGGGACCCCAAACTGAGAGACTGACCCCAAACATGGAACAGGGACCCCAAACTGAGAGAGACTGACCCCAAACACGGAACAGGGACCCCAAACTGAGAGAGACTGACCCCAAACATGGAACAGGGACCCCAAACTGAGAGAGACTGACCCCAAACATGGAACAGGGACCCCAAACTGAGAGAGACTGACCCCAAACATGGAACAGGGACCCCAAACTGAGAGAGACTGACCCCAAACATGGAACAGGGACCCCAAACTGAGAGAGACTGACCCCAAACATGGAACAGGGACCCCAAAGTGAGAGAGACTGACCCCAAACATGGAACAGGGACCCCCAAACTGAGAGAGACTGACCCCAAACATGGAACAGGGACCCCAAACTGAGAGAGACTGACCCCAAACATGGAACAGGGACCCCAAACTGAGAGAGACTGACCCCAAAACGGAACAGGGACCCCAAACTGAGAGAGACTGACCCCAAACACGGAACAGGGACCCCAAAGTGAGAGAGACTGACCCCAAACACGGAACAGGGACCCCAAAGTGAGAGAGACTGACCCCAAACACGGAACAGGGACCCCAAACTGAGAGAGACTGACCCCAAACACGGAACAGGGACCCCAAAGTGAGAGAGACTGACCCCAAACACGGAACAGGGACCCCAAAGTGAGAGAGACTGACCCCAAAACGGAACAGGGACCCCAAAGGTGTCAGACCCCGGAGGTCAGGGGTCAGGGGTCAGGGGTCAGGGGTCAGGCTGACCTGGCCGCTGTTGGTGGCCGCGTGGTGGGCGGAGCAGGTGTAGATGACGGTGGTGACAAAGGTGACCAGGCCGCGCACCGTGTCCAGGCGGGACGGGACACCTGCGGCCACGGGGTCAGGGGTCAGCCAAGGTCACCCTGGGGTCACCCTGGGGTCACCCAGGGGACAGGGACCCCCACCTGAGCTGTCACCTGTGCCCCCCCTGTCCCCTCCAGGTGTCCCCCCAGGTGTGTCCCAGCCTCACCTGAGCGGCGCCGGCCCAGGAATCCGCGGTGGAAGATCTCCCCCACCCAGGCCTGGAGCTCGGGGTCGGCCCGGACGGCGTCGTCAGACAGGTAATAGAGAGAGAGCACACCTGAGACAAACCTGGGGACAGGGGAGAGCACACCTGAGACACACCTGGGGACAGGGGAGAGCACACCTGAGACACACCTGGGGACGGGGGGGGGAGAGCACACCTGAGACACACCTGGGGATGGGGGGGAGAGCACACCTGAGACACACCTGGGGACGGGGGAGAGCACACCTGAGACACACCTGGGGACAGGGGAGAGCACACCTGAGACACACCTGGGGATGGGGGAGAGCACACCTGAGACACACCTGGGGACAGGGGGAGAGCACACCTGAGACACACCTGGGGACAGGGGAGAGCACACCTGAGACACACCTGGGGACAGGGGAGAGCACACCTGAGACACACCTGGGGACAGGGGAGAGCACACCTGAGACACACCTGGGGATGGGGGGGAGAGCACACCTGAGACAAACCTGGGGACGGGGGAGAGCACACCTGAGATACACCTGGGGACGGGGGAGAGCACACCTGAGACACACCTGGGGACAGGGGGGGAGCACACCTGAGACACACCTGGGGACAGGGGAGAGCACACCTGAGACACACCTGGGGGACGGGGGAGAGCACACCTGAGACACACCTGGGGACAGGGGAGAGCACACCTGAGACACACCTGGGGACGGGGGAGAGCACACCTGAGACACACCTGGGGACAGGGGGGGGAGAGCACACCTGAGACAAACCTGGGGATGGGGGAGAGCACACCTGAGACACACCTGGGGACAGGGGGGGGAGAGCACACCTGAGACAAACCTGGGGATGGGGGAGAGCACACCTGAGACACACCTGGGGATGGGGGAGAGCACACCTGAGACACACCTGGGGACGGGGGAGAGCACACCTGAGACACACCTGGGGACGGGGGAGAGCACACCTGAGACACACCTGGGGACAGGGGAGAGCACACCTGAGACACACCTGGGGACAGGGGGGGAGAGCACACCTGAGACACACCTGGGGACGGGGGGGAGAGCACACCTGAGACACACCTGGGGACAGGGGAGAGCACACCTGAGACACACCTGGGGACAGGGGGGGAGAGCACACCTGAGACACACCTGGGGACGGGGGAGAGCACACCTGAGACACACCTGGGGACAGGGGGGGGAGAGCACACCTGGGACACACCTGGGGACAGGGGGGGAGAGCACACCTGAGACACACCTGGGGACAGGGGAGAGCACACCTGAGACAAACCTGGGGACAGGGGGGGAGAGCACACCTGAGACACACCTGGGGACAGGGGAGAGCACACCTGAGACACACCTGGGGACAGGGGAGAGCACACCTGAGACACACCTGGGGACGGGGGGGGAGAGCACACCTGAGACACACCTGGGGACGGGGGGGGAGAGCACACCTGAGACACACCTGGGGACGGGGGAGAGCACACCTGAGACACACCTGGGGACAGGGGAGAGCACACCTGAGACACACCTGGGGACAGGGGAGAGCACACCTGAGACACACCTGGGGACAGGGGAGAGCACACCTGAGACACACCTGGGGACAGGGGAGAGCACACCTGAGACACACCTGTGGACAGGGGAGAGCACACCTGAGACACACCTGGGGACAGGGGAGAGCACACCTGAGACACACCTGGGGACAGGGGGGGAGAGCACACCTGAGACACACCTGGGGACAGGGGAGAGCACACCTGAGACAAACCTGGGGACAGGGGGGGGAGAGCACACCTGAGACACACCTGGGGACAGGGGAGAGCACACCTGAGACACACCTGGGGACGGGGGGGGGAGAGCACACCTGAGACACACCTGGGGACGGGGGGGGAGAGCACACCTGAGACACACCTGGGGACGGGGGAGAGCACACCTGAGACACACCTGGGGACAGGGGAGAGCACACCTGAGACACACCTGGGGACAGGGGAGAGCACACCTGAGACACACCTGGGGACAGGGGAGAGCACACCTGAGACACACCTGGGGACAGGGGAGAGCACACCTGGGACACACCTGGGGACGGGGGGGACACTGGGGCCATCACTGGGGCCTCATTGGGGGCTCCCAGGTGTCCCCAGGTGTGCGCCCACCTGCGGATGGCCCTCCACACCTTGGTGGCGTCGCAGCCGAAGTGGTGGCCCTTGGTGGCGGTCACCCCGCGGTGCCGCAGGTCCCGCGGCAGCACCAGCGAGCGCCAGCGCAGCGCCCGCAGCCCCCGCGCCACCAGCGCCAGCAGCCCGCGCCGGCCCAGCGCCACCGCCTGGGGACACAGGGGACACGGGGGACACGACGGTGCCACCCCATCCCACCGGAATCCCGGGATTCCCGCCCAAAACTCGCACAAACCCCGCCCAAATCAACCCAAACCCCGCCCAAATCCAGCCAAACCCCGCCCAAACCAACACAAACCCCGCCCACCAGCGCCAGCAGCCCGCGCCGGCCCAGCGCCACCGCCTGGGGACACAGGGGACACGGGGGACACGACGGTGCCACCCCATCCCACCGGAATCCCGGGATTCCTGCCCAAAACCCGCACAAACCCCGCAAAAATCACCCAAACCCCGCCCAAATCAACCTGAACCCCGCCCAAATCCAGCCAAACCCCGCCCAAATCCAGCCAAGTCCCGCCCAAATCAACCCAAACCCCGCCCAAATCACCCAAACCCCGCCCAAATCACCCAAACCCCGCCCAAATCACCCAAACCCCGCCCGAACCCCGCCCAAATCAACCCAAACCCCGCCCAAATCAACCCAAACCCCGCCCAAATCAACCCAAACCCCGCCCAAATCAACCCAAACCTCGCCCAAATCCGCATAAATCACCCAAACTCCGTCCAAACCCCGCCCAAATCAACACAAACCCAGCCCAAATCACCCAAACCCCGCCCGAACCCCGCCCAAATCAACCCAAACCCCGCCCAAATCCATCCAAACCCCGCCCAAATCAACACAAACCCCGCCCAAATCACCCAAACCCCGCCCAAATCACCCAAACCCCGCCCAAATCAGCCCAAAACCCGCCCAAACCCCGCCCAAATCACCCAAACCCCGCCCGAACCCCGCCCAAATCAACCCAAACCCCGCCCAAATCCATCCAAACCCCGCCCAAATCAACACAAACCCCGCCCAAATCACCCAAACCCCGCCCGAACCCCGCCCAAATCAATCCAAACCCCGCCCAAACCCCGCCCAAATCCATCCACACCCCGCCCAAACCCCGCCCAAACCCCGCCCAAACCCCTCTGGGAACACCCCGGAGCCCCCCGAGCCCCGCCCCCCGCACGGACCCTGTCGAAGACCCCGCCGGGGTTGATGAGGAAGCGCCGGGCCAGGGCCCCGATCTGCACCGTGAACCGCGTGTGCGGAACCAGCAGCTGCGGGACGGGGACGGTGAGAGCGGGACCGGGGACCGGGAACGGGGAACGGGAACGGGGGAATGGGGGACCGGGAACGGGAACGGGAACGGGAACGGGGACCGGGAACGGGGAACGGGAACGGGGGAATGGGAACGGGGAACGGGAATGGGGGAACGGGAACGGGGGGAACGGGAACGGGGAACGGGAACGGGGACCGGGAACGGGGACCGGGAACGGGGGGAACGAGAACGGGGACCGGGAACGGGGACCGGGAACGGGGACCGGGAACGGGGGAATGGGAACGGGGAACGGGAACGGGGAACGGGAACGGGGGGGAACGGGAACGGGGGGAACGGGGGAACGGGAATGGGGACCGGGAATGGGGAACGGGAATGGGGAACGGGAATGGGGAACGGGAATGGGGGAACGGGACCGGGGACCGGGAACGGGGGAATGGGAACGGGAACGGGAACGGGGACCGGGAACGGGGAACGGGAAATGGGGGAACGGGAACGGGGAACGGGAACGGGGGGAACGGGAATGGGGGAACGGGAACGGGAACGGGGAACGGGAACGGGGGAACGGGAACGGGACCGGGGGAACGGGAACGGGGGAACGGGGGGAACGGGAACGGGGGAACGGGGGAACGGGAACGGGGAACGGGAACGGGGACCGGGAATGGGAACGGGGGGAACGGGAACGGGGGAACGGAAACGGGGAACGGGGGGAACGGGAACGGGGAACGGGAACGGGGATCGGGAATGGGGACCGGGAACGGGGGAACGGGAACGGGGACCGGGAACGGGGGAACGGGAACGGGGGGGAACCGGGAAATGGGGGACCGGGAACGGGGACCGGGAACGGGAATGGGGGAACGGGAACGGGGGGACCGGGAACGGGGAACGGGAACGGGGAACGGGAATGGGGGGACCGGGAACGGGGGAACGGGAATGGGGGAACGGGAACGGGGACCGGGAATGGGGAACGGGAACGGGGGGAACGGGAACGGGGGGAACAGGAACGGGGGGAACGGGAACGGGGGAACGGGAACGGGGGGAACGGGGAACGGGGACCGGGAACGGGGACCGGGAACGGGGGACCGGGAACGGGGGACCGGGAACGGGGACCGGGAACGGGGACCGGGAATGGGGGACCGGGAACGGGGGAACGGGAATGGGGGAACGGGAACGGGGAACGGGAATGGGGGAACGGGAATGGGGGAACGGGAACGGGGACCGGGAATGGGGGACCGGGAATGGGGACCGGGAACGGGGGACCGGGAAAGGGGGGAACGGGAATGGGGGGAACCAGAAATGGGGAGGGGGAACCGGAAATGGGGAGGGGGTCTCGGGGTTGGGTTTTTCGGGCGGGAATTTTGGGGCTCGGGGATTTTTGGGGTTGGTTTTTTGGGGGGCGGGGTTTTGTGGGGCGGGGGCGTTTGGGGGCGGGGTTTTGTGGGGCGGGGGCGTTTGGGGGCGGGGTTTTTAGGGCGGGGTCTTCTTGGGGTTGGGGTTTTGGGGTTTTTAGGGTTTTTGGGGTCGGGGTTTTGGGGTTTTGGGGTTTTGGTGTTGGCGATTTTGGTGTTGGGGGTTTTGGGGTTTTGGGGGTTTTTGGAGTTGGGGTTTTATGGGGTTTTGGGATTTTTTGGGGTCGGGTTTTTGGGGTTTTTGGAGTTTTTGGGGTTTTTGGGATTTTTTGGGGTCGGGTTTTTGGGGTTTTTGGAGTTTTTGGGGTTTTTGGGGTTTTTGGGGTTCGGGTTTTTGGGGGTTTTGGGGTTTTTGGGGGTTTTTGGGGTTTTTGGGGTCGGGTTTTTGGGGGTTTTGGGGTTTTTGGGGTCGGGTTTTATGGGGTTTTGGGATTTTTTGGGGTCGGGTTTTTGGGGTTTTTGGGGGTTTTTGGGGTTTTTGGGGTCGGGTTTTTGGGGTTTTTGGAGTTTTTGGGGTTTTGGGATTTTTTGGGGTTGGGTTTTTGGGGTTTTTGGGGGTTTTTGGGGTTTTTGGGGTCGGGTTTTTGGGGTTTTTGGAGTTTTTGGAGTTTTTGGGGTTTTTGGGGTTCGGGTTTTTCGCCTTGCGTGTTTCAGGCTGAATTTTTCGGGTTTTTTCCGGGCGGGGATCTTTTCGCGTTCGGGTTTTTCGCTGGTGGTTTTTCGGGGGGCTCCGCCTTTCCCCCGAGCGGGTTTTTTCGGGGCTCTTTGGGTCTTTTTGGGCCGGGGGGGGTTTGTTTTGGGGGTTTTTTTTTGGGGTGTGTACCTTGAAGAGGGGGTGCTGCGGGGCCAGCTGCCTGAGCGTGGCCAGGGCGAACACCTCGCCCAGCAGGTGAGCGCGCAGCAGGTGCGTCAGCCCCTCGTGCACCTGGAACTCGGCGCTGCGCACCCAGGCCTTGGCCAGAGCCCAGAGCCACGGCGGGTCCCCGGGCAGGAAGATGGGCGCCTCGGGGCCCGGGGCCTGCGCCAGCTGCGGGGGACACCGGAGCGGCGGCGGGGCCGCGGAAGGTCGGGGGGGTCACGGAAGGTCAGGGGGGTCACGGAAGGTCAGGGGGGTCGCGGAAGGTCGGGCGGGGTCGCGAAAGGTCAGAGGGGTCACGGAAGGTCAGGGGGGTCGCGAAAGGTCAGAGGGGTCACGGAAGGTCAGGGGGGTCGCGGAAGGTCAGCAGGGTCGCAGAAGGTCAGGGGGGTCACGAAAGGTCTAGGGGGTCACGGAAGGTCAGGGGGGTCACGGAAGGTCAGGGGGGTCACGGAAGGTCGGGGGGGTCATGGAAGGTCGGGGGGGGTCACGGAAGGTCAGCGGGGTCGCGGAAGGTCAGCGGGGGTCACGGAAGGTCAGGGGGGTCACGGAAGGTCAGGGGGGTCACGGAAGGTCAGCGGGGTCGCGGAAGGTCAGGGGGGTCACGGAAGGTCGGGGGGGTCACGGAAGGTCGGGGGGTCACGGAAGGTCGGGGGGGTCGCGGAAGGTCGGGGGGGTCGCGAAAGGTCAGGGGGGTCACGAAAGGTCAGGGGAGTCATGAAAGGTCAGGGGGGTCAGGAAAGGTCAGGGGTGTCGTGAAAGGTCAGAGGGGTCACGAAAGGTCAGGGGGGTCATGAAAGGTCAGTGGGGTTGCGAAAGGTCAGGGGGGTTATGAAAGGTCAGAGGGGTCGCGAAAGGTCAGGGGGGGCCGCGAAAGGTCGGGGGGGTCACGAAAGGTCAGCAGGGTCACGGAAGGTCAGGGGGGTCATGAAAGGTCAGGGGGGACATAAAAGGTCAGGGGGGTCGCAAAAGGTCAGGGGGGTCGCGGAAGGTCAGGGGGGTCACGGAAGGTCAGGGGGGGTCATGAAAGGTCAGGGGGGGTCATGGAAGGTCAGGGGGGTCGCGGAAGGTCAGGGGGGTCACGGAAGGTCGGGGGGGTCGCGAAAGGTCAGGGGGGTCGCGGAAGGTCAGGGGGGTCGCGAAAGGTCAGGGGGGTCGCGGAAGGTCAGCGGGGTCACGGAAGGTCGGGGGGGGTCACGGAAGGTCAGGGGGGTCGCGGAAGGTCAGGGGGGTCGCGAAAGGTCAGAGGGGTCACGAAAGGTCAGCGGGGTCACAAAAGGTCAGGGGGGTCACGAAAGGTCAGGGCGGGGTCGCGAAAGATCAGGGGGGTCAGGAAAGGTCAGGGGGGTCGTGAAAGGTCAGCGCGGTCACGGAAGGTCAGGGGGGACACCCCGAAAGGTCAGTGGGGACATCCTGAAAGGTCAGGGGGGGTCATGAAAGGTCAGGGGGTCACGAAAGGTCAGCAGGGTCACAAAAGGTCAGGGGGGCCGCAAAAGGTCAGGGGGGGTCGCGAAAGGTCAGCGGGGTCACGGAAGGTCAGGGGGGGTCACGAAAGGTCAGGGGGGTCGCGGAAGGTCAGGGGGGGTCACGAAAGGTCAGGGGGGTCGTGAAAGGTCAGTGGGGTCACGGAAGGTCAGGGGGGTCACGAAAGGTCAGGGGGGTCACGAAAGGTCAGGGGGGTCATGAAAGGTCAGCGGGGTCACAAAAGGTCGGGGGGATCATGAAAGGTCAGGGGGGACCATGAAAGGTCCAGCGGGGGTCGCGAAAGGTCAGGGGGGGTCATGAAAGGTCAGGGGGGTCGCGAAAGGTCAGGGGGGTCAGGAAAGGTCAGGGGGGTCGCGAAAGGTCAGCGGGGGTCGCGAAAGGTCAGCGGGGACACCCCGAAATGTGAGTGGGGACACCCCGAAAGGTCAGGGGGGACACGAAAGGTCAGGGGGGGTCACGAAAGGTCAGAGGGACCACGAAAGGTCAGCGGGGTCACTAAAGGTCAGAGGGGTCACGAAAGGTCAGGGGGGTCACGAAAGGTCAGGGGGGTCACAAAAGGTCAGCGGGGTCATGAAAGGTCAGCGGGGACACCCTGAAAGGTCAGGGGGGTCAGGAAAGGTCAGGGGGGTCACGAAAGGTCAGGGGGGACCCCAAAATGTGAGTGGAGACCCCGAAATGTCCACGGGGACACCCCGAAACCCGAAAGGTTCGTCGGGAAAACCCCAAACTGTCCACGGGGACCCCGAAATCGGTTCCCAAACCCCTCCCCCCCCCCGCTCTCCGCCCCCCCCAAATTTCAGGTTCTCCCCCCCCCGCCCCCGTTTCCGGGCTCCCCCAGGTGTGTTCTGGGCTCCCCCAGGTGTGTTTCGGGGTCCCCAGGTGCATTTTGGGGTCCCCAGGTGTGTTTCGGGTCCCCAGGTGCATTTTCGGGGTCCCCAGGTGTATTTTTTGGGTCCCCAGGTGTGTTTTTCAGGTCCCCAGGTGTATTTCGGGGTCCCCAGGTGTGTCCCGGGGCCTCACCTGTATGGCCAGGGGCCGCAGCTCGCCGTCGGGCCGCTGGTGCAGCAGGCACAGCGGGGGCGGCCACGAAGGTGGGGCGGCCGTCGAATGAGCGCCGTGGGGAGCCCCTGCAGCACCCCGTAATCGGCCAGGTACACGTTCCCTGCCTGGGGGGCGCCCCAAAAATCAGCGGGACCCCAAAAACTGGGGATCGAAACCCCCCAAAACCAGCCCCAAAAGAACCCCGAAACAGCCCCAAAAACAGCCCAAAACAGCCCCAAAAACAGCCCCAAAAACAGCCCCAAAACAACGCCCAAAACAAGCCCTAAAACAGCCCAAAAAGCCAAAACAGCCCAAAACAGCCAAAAACAGCCCCAAAAACAGCCCCAAAAACAGCCCCAAAAACAGCCCCAAAACAGCCCCAAAACAGCCCCAAAACAGCCCCAAAAACAGCCCCAAAAACAGCCCAAAAACAGCCAAACAGCCAAAACAGCCCCCAAAAAGCCCCCAAAACAGCCCCAAAACAGCCCAAAACAGCCCAAAACAGCCAAGCCCAACAGCCAAAACAGCCCCAAAACAGCCCCAAAAACAGCCCAAAACAGCCCAAAAACAGCCCCAAAAAACAGCCCCAAAACAGCCCAAAAACAGCCCCAAAAACCAGCCAAAAACAGCCCAAAAACAGCCCCAAAACAGCCCCAAAAACAGCCCCAAACAGCCACCAAAACAGCCCCAAAAAACAGCCCCAAAAACAGCCCCAAAACGCCAAACAGCCCCAAAAACAGCCCCAAACAGCCCCAAAAACAGCCCAAAACAGCCCCAAAACAGCCCAAAAACAGCCCCAAAACAGCCCAAAAACAGCCCCAAAAACAGCCCCAAAACAGCCCACAAAACAGCCCCCCAAAACAGCCCCAAAACAGCCCCAAAACAGCCCCAAAAAACAGCCCCAAAAACAGCCCCAAAACAGCCCCAAAACAGCCCCAAAACAGCCCCAAAAACAGCCCCCCAAAAACAGCCCCAAAACAGCCCAAAAACAGCCCCAAAAACAGCCCCAAAAACAGCCCAAAACAGCCCAAAAACAGCCCCAAAAACAACCCCAAAACAGCCCCAAAACAGCCCCAAAACAGCCCCAAAAACAACCCCAAAAACAGCCCCAAAACAGCCCCAAAAACCAGCCCCAAAAACAACCCCAAAACAGCCCCAAAACAGCCCCAACCCAAAACAGCCCCCAAAAACAGCCCCAAAACAGCCCCAAAACAGCCCCAAAACAGCCCCAAAACACAGCCCCAAAACAGCCCCAAAAACAACCCCAAAACAGCCCCAAAA